>NW_027103710.1:0-119009 GCF_902728285.1 Clytia hemisphaerica | reverse complement strand
TATCATTGTTTTTCTGCTGGACTACATAATTATTCAACAGGGTGGCCTCTTTGAAAAAAGGTCTATTGAAATTCGATTGTCGAACGCAATCGAATGTCAATCGAACGTCAAAATTCTGGGTAATATTTGATTGGTTCGATTGTTGTTCGACTGGTTCGATCGTCGATTCCGTTCGTTTGGATCATCATCACCATCGATGCGATGGCTTTATTCTTGCAGCTAAGCTCTCAAACATCACAAGCCGAATGAAATTACATTCGATTTCCCGTAGAAATTATGCGATGAACAATCCGGGGGGGGTCAATGAATCGACGAGCGAACGCGATCGAACATCAATCGAACGCAATCAAATATCAATCGAATCTGAAAATTGCGGTAATATTTGATTGAGATTCGATTGCGTTTGACAATCGAATTTCAATCGGTCGATTGCGTTCGATTTGGTTCGATCGTCGATTCCGTTCGATCGAGAACGTCTGGTTCTTTATAGTTTTAAAAGAAGTTTTTATTTTATCGGGATACTTTCGAGAGGTAAACTTCTTCAAACTTTGCGAATTCTTTGTTGTTTGTGGCGGAAGGTTCTTTGCTATAAATATCTTTAGATCTAAAATAGCAGCTGCCTCAAAATTTTGATAGAATATAGTTGAAAGGTTGGCATTACTAATGTGTAAAAATTGACAAAATTTGCCGAGGATTCCCTGAGCAGCGAACATTTCAAATTCGATGTTCTGTGCTTATTCTTGCAAGATTTTCTTTTGTTTTATAAACAAAACTGTCACCACACAATGAACAAATTAAAATTGTAGCGTGATTTTATTCAAATTCTCTTCGACTCAAGTATTCACATGAGCAAAAGCAAAATTAATCGCTTTTTCCCAAAGCAACAAAGCAACAGTTTTCTATCAACGATACAATAGACCTTTTTGCCTTTCCATCCGCCATCTTGAATTGTATGCAAAAATTGAGAAACGAAAAAGCTGCGGTTGGATTTAGTTGGAAAGTATGCAAAACATATGCAAGTTTTCACAAAGATTAAAAAGACAACAAAGCATCTTAGGGGCCGTCGACATTCGACTTTCGAATTTTTTAACGGCATTTGACCCCCTCCCCCCCTCTACGTTAACGGCCATCAAATTCTCTAAAGTTAAAAAATTGTCAAAAATCAATGAAACTCTAAATTTTCTCCTTCACTTTCATCGTTGTTTCGTCAGCCATCTAATAAAATAAATATTATAATCCTTAGAACAATAAAAGATGGAATTTCTTAATCCAAAAAGAAATATTCAAAGAACAACAAAAGCCTTTTAGAAATTTCTTCTTAAAGACTTCTTAAAGTTTTCATGCCATTAAGAAATTCCACGAAGATGGAGTACACACATCAAACTTTTAAAACACGCAAACTGAAAAGCATTAATTATGACGTCACACATTATCAATGTTTTGATTTGATCATTTGGCGGCCTTATTCCCAGGAGAATAATTTACTGTCAGCCGAATAAGGATTATTTTTTACCTTCGCTGATGATTTTTCAGTATGAGTTTATGTCTAATGTTATTGATTTTTGAAGTGCTTGTCAGGCCAAATTTTAGAAGGGCAAGGCAGCCTCTGTTGGTGGCCAAAAAGGGCACTTTTCCCAGTGCTTTTCCACTAAAAAGGCTGTTTTTACCAATATTTTAGTAATTTCAAGAGGGGCAGCGTCCGATAACCGGACGCTTAAAGGACATGAAAAAGTGCCTACTTGTTCTAAGAGATGAGCGAATATAATTATTTTTAGTTTTCAAAAGAAGCAAATTTAATCTTTCTTCTACAAGATTACACTTTTATATTAATACTTTTGTTTTGCATATGTTTTGCATACTTTCTAAGGGAATTTCCATGATTTTTGCATACAATTCAATATGGCGGATGGAAAGGCGAAAAGATCTATACAATAGAATAGTAGGAGTGGTATCTCCATCTATATTTTTATTACCGTGAGATTGGGTAACTTACATCAGTGGAGGCTAACATGCATAGCCCTTAAATGAAAGACCTGACTGGTCATTTGAATACAAAGTTAAATCAAAACAAAAATGGTAGATTATAGCTGTGAGCGGAGCTGCGTAGTTGTATTTTAATGACCAGACAGGTCATTCATTTGAGGGCTATGCATGTTAGCCTCCACTGATGCAAGTTACCCGATCTTACGGTACCTCCATGGTTTTTCCAAGCAGTTAGTCACACTAGCGTCCCGCCAAAATGTGTATCAAAGATTAATGCTGCAAAAGCGCTATATCGTTTACCTGACTCTCAAGCAAAAAAATGCGCCGCAAAACTTCTAAAGGGATTCATGAAAAAATAACCCGGCGCTTTTTAAAGAAATTAACATTCTCAAAAACTATGAGAAATTGTTTAAAATTTGAGCCATAAAACAATTTGAGCCAAGCCAACTTAGAGAACTAATTTGAAGATTTGAAGACTAATTTGTCTCGGGAATTGAATGACAAACTTTGGTTGGTTGATTTTGTTTCAAACTTTCAAGTTTTAATTAATTGTCTTGCGAACTTGATTCAGGTAACTCTCATCCTTGTTGTTGCAAATACATCCTGTAGATGACTGATGTTGTTTTTCTGAAAGCTTGATTTCCTAGTGTGACTAACGCCTAACTACCAAGGTATATATCTATGTAATCAACTGGTTATCGAAGAAATCAATGGTTATCGAAGTTATCGAAAGTAATCAATAACAATCAAAGTACTCGAACGGTTATCGAGTCTTCGGGTTGTTAAGAAAGTGATTGAAGACTCACGTAATTTGGCGGCGATCAAAAATATGTTGCATTATTTTTGGGCGCTGTTCGCAGGTTCGGATCTTTCCCATAATGGCGGGCATGGGCGAACGGAGCATGTCTTTGAATCATTATTTTTTGTTTACTTAATTCACATTGAGTCCCGTTCAAGTTATTTCATGTACCCTTATTGAAATTTTCATGTCAAAAGTCGACAAGGCGGTAGGGCCAATACCCTGGGGGCCGAAAATAAGGGCTGCTTTAAGGTTAACACATGCGCACGCACATTTAGTTTGGCAAATTAAAGATGGCGGCATAAGATCTGTTGATTGCCGACTTGATTCATTGGGATTTACTAGATCTTAAAAATCCAACAAAATTTACTACCGACCGACCGCCCGACTGGATTTGAAGATGTTTTAGGACCCAAACGGAACATATTTTTGATTGCTGCCTTTGCAATTTTTTTGAAATTTCGTTACTCGAAATTTAATTGTTAATCGATAAATGGTCGTTCGATTACTTCAATCATTATCGATTACATCGATAATCGAATTTATCGATTAGCGATAAGTGAATTTATCGATTAGTACCGTCTGGAAAAGGGCTCACTCCTTTCACAAAAATGCCATTTTATGGTACAACAAATGACAAAATGGTAAATCTAGTCAGAATTAGGATCCTAACCTACCTAAGAATGCTAGGTTCAATCCATGATGTTCATCTTTACTGTATCTGCTTCTTTCGTTGTGATGTTACTGCAAGCTTCTTGTCTGCTTGTTTTAATCTTCTCAAATAAGAGTGGCGTTATTGTAACACAATTTCCACATTCGAAGCGCTGGCTTTTATATTGCAGACAAAGCTGAATGTATCTGATAGGCCGAGAGCTCAGAACAAGCATAATGGACAAGTCTATCACGATCTCATACATTGTAAGGTGTCATTATCTGCTATGATGGTTTTTGTTAAACAGTGTTATTGGGTGTGCAATATCCATAATTTTCGTTGATTTCCGCCATATTGTTGCGTTTTCAATATTGTGGCAGCACAGTTTTTCAACATAGTTTTTCTTACTTTTCCAAATCTTTTGATTTGGAAAGTCGCAAAATTGTCAGATTTTTATCCAATTCCATCCATTCCATCCTTCGCTTCACCCCTACGGCTTCACTCGCCATCTTTATAGTTTGATTCACAAACCTCTATAGATATATCTCCTATATAGGTTTGCTTAATAGTGTACGGCTTGCCTTCCCGCTATGGTGGCTCTTATGGTGGCCGATTTTACCTTTTTTGGCAAGTTACGGAAAGGGACGAGTTTTATATGGCGAGTCAAAAAATAATAAAAATAAAAAAGAGACAAAGTCACAAAAATATGTTCTGTCTTCACTTTGACTTATTATATAACAGTAAGAGAGTCTGGATAAAAAAATTATGAAAAAGTGTAAAACAGTGTATTTTATGAAAAAGCGCTAGTTCTTTGAGTTCTATAAACATCAGCTTTCTGACTTCAATCTCACATTGTACAGGAAGTCAGAGAAAAGATCAAAACAAAGAATCCATAAAAAAGAAAGCACTCTATTCTAAAAAAAACAACTCCTCTTGCATCAATCTCAACAATCCTCTTGCATCCCTATAATAGAATTGAATAAGGTTTTTTTCTCTTGTTGAGGAAAAGAAACTATACAAAAAAATTGAAAGAAGAAACCATTGTAAAATGGGTTTGGAGATCAGAGTGAATTTGTACCTTGAAACCATTAAAAATGTAGAAAATATTAGATGTATCACCAAGACATCTAAGAACTATCAACTAAAATCATCTCCTCTAATATTTGAGTCTGACTGAGTCTTTCGGGTCTGCGAAAAGTCAAAACAAAAACTCAATCTCTCCAAAGTTCTCGAAACCGACAAAAATATGAGAAATATTTAATCACAGCTGCACGGTTCATGCTTTTCGGAATGATATACCAAGAAGGCCAAACTAGAGGTATGAACCCTTGTCCAGAGTCAGTTTTTGATGGCTAAAACTTGAGAAAAATTTGACTTTAAAACTCTTTTAAAGTAGCTTTGAAAACTTAAGAAATCTTCCAGAAAACCAAAGAATCCTGCTCTCTAACAAAGAACAAAGTAGATTTGACATACCTGTTGCTTTATTGTAGGCTCCAAAGTGACAATACTTGTTGAAACTTGAAAAAAATTCAAGATCTTGTAACCAAAACATCAGCCAAAATCAAAACAAACAAAAAATCTTAATTTGAATCATTATTTCATGCAACTGAGACACAACTTTCCCTTGATGCATTCCATAGATACAACTGAACATGAATTTACACATACAAAGCTTTTAACTCTAAAATTATAACTTCCAAAAACCAAACTAAAACTCCAAAGAAGAGAAAATCTCTACTTCGCTTCGGCAGCCATGTTGAATTCAAAATGTGAACAATCAAGCGAGCCTGTATCAAACTAGCATGTACATTTTTAATATCGCTATCAATAATGAAAATATTTGTTATTAGTTTGTTACAGGCTATGAAAAATCTAAATCGTAACGAGGAGAGTTCCTTCACAAATTCATCATCATAAGCACTCGCCAGCTAAAAAGGGTTGTTCGCCGAAATTTGGCGAAAAGCAGCATATTCTGGGAAAGAGGATCTACCGAGTATTAAGCAGCCTCTTTTCCCTAGAGGATGAGCAGAAGCCTACCATCTTTACTTCAATTATGGATCGCATAAGAATTCAATCTCAAAATATAGCTGAAATAATATCCAATAATATCCTTTTCCTATGGTTCCGTTTGTAGGAATATGTTATTATCTCCCTGCTGTAGTCATAAAAACAATTATACCGCATTTGAAAAAAAGATGGGCTGTTTCGTGAAATCTAAGGACTGCGGTAGCGGACTGTCTACATATAAACATGGCAACACCTTGGCCTGTTTCACGATAGATTTGATTTCTGCATGACTCATAGCCGACCAACCAACTCATATTTTTTACCTAGCCCTATTCACATATTGAACTTGATGAAAGATCTTCTATGTGGTGTTTTTTTGCAAACTCCAAAAGACTGATTTTTGTCCTGCTTTTGCGGGACTTTAGCTTAAGTGCTAGTGAATTTCCCGTAAATTTCATATGAATGAAGAGTTTCTATTTTTCTATTTTTCTATTTTCCATTTGGTTGAATAGCAGGAGGCTTTGAGGCCCATTTTCGCAACTATAGACGCTTTCAATCGTATGGTTTGGAGTGCAATTAACGATTAATAACTTGTAATAAAGGAGAAAATACCGTAATCTGCAATAGCTCTAGATAATCGATAATAGTCGATATTGCAAGGTACATAATTGATATTATTCGGTATCTCAGCGAAAATAAAGGATTGCTCATCTATATCGATTTATATTCACAATTTTTTTCCTCGATTAGCTGTCAATTATAGATTTTTTGAATAAAGTTTTATCTTGTCTATATAATATACTACTTATCAAGCTCCTGATCTGTGACGTTTCGAATGCTTGATGCAGCTTTTAGAATGCTAGAGAGAGAAAAAGTGAAAATCACGTGAAAAGAAAGAGACACACTCAGAAGGAGTGTATTCATCACTATTTTTGGTAAAAGTTCACGTGATAACAGGAAGGAAAACACGCAGAGGGAGCTCAATGTAAACAAACATTTAGTAAAAGTCTGCACTCTGCTTCGTTCGTTGTTATGATTTGAAAAGAAATGTAAGAGAGCAAAGTATTTCGCTATTCAAAAATACTAGATAAACAAATTCAGAATCTGTAAGTAGTTAAAAGAACAATTTTCAACCCTGTCTCACCACGAACGATCCTTTTGTTAATATCCCCGTCTCAGTCAGTGGAATTCTCTATTATTATTCTAGACAGTGTAAAATTCTTTATAGCCCAAATTCGGTAAAACTTTAACCGAATTCCACAAGCTTAAGCCGAATTCAATAATTACTTTTACCGAAGCGATTCGGTTAAACAGCCGCATTTAACCGAAACCATTTTACCGAAATTCGGTTATATTTTTGAGAAGATCCCTAAGATATAAGCGAAAAAGGATTAATTAATCGAATACAAGGATTAAATAATCGAATATGGGAGATTAAAAATAATCCAATATAGGAGAATAAATAGTCGAATCATTAAATCGAACTTCATAAACGAAAATCGATTATATCTTTGAGAAGATCCCTAAAGAAAGCCGCTAAATAGGACGCTGGTCGCTAAATAAGCCGCTGGCCGCATGGCCGGTCTCTCGATCTAGAAAAAGCCTCTAATGGAGGCCTTGAGGCCGTTCTTGGAAAAATTCTAAAATGTTAGGCCGCTTGAAATTTAACTTTGCCCGCTATGAGACCGTTCTTTTACCCGCTTTAGCCGCTCGGGCTTTTGTGTACTTCAAATCGCTTGGGGAGTCACAATTTATCAATAAACATTCATGGATGAAAGTTTTTATATTGTCTGTCTTCATTTTTACTCTTGGTTTTCGATTTCTTTGCAAAATTTCAAAATAGTTCACTTTTAAGTGAAATGGTCCTTCCAACAAGGTTTTACTTTTCATGATATCTTTTTTCCCTCAAACGCAATGTTTATTATCAAAACTGAACGGACTGCATGATTGAATGGACTTTTTTGAAAAAGTGAATGAATAATATCATATTATATGTGTATTTGGAAACAAATTTTTTAGTTATCAATATTTAATAACCTCAAGTAACAAAATTTCAACCAAAAAATGAGTTGCAAAGCTCCTGTTTGTAAAATTGGACCTTCAATTCTTAATGCTGATCTTTCTGATCTCACATATGAATGTGAAAATTTATTGCAATGTGGTGCAGATTATTTACACTTAGATGTCATGGATGGACATTTTGTTCCAAATCTTACCTTTGGTGCTCCTGTGGTTAAGTGTTTACGTAGTAAAATTGAGAAAGCTTTTTTTGATATGCACATGATGGTCGCAAATCCATTGGATTGGATTAAGGACATGGCTGATGCAGGAGCTGACCAATATACATTTCATATTGAGGCGACAAATGAACCGGGAACTGTTATTCGTAAAATTAAAGAAGCTGGAATGAAAGTTGGGCTTGGTGTTAAGCCTAAAACAGATGTTGCAACCATTTTAGAATACATGTCTGATGTTGATATGGTTTTGATTATGACTGTTGAACCAGGTTTTGGTGGCCAAAAATTTATGACGGACATGATGCCAAAAGTTGAATTATTACGTGAGAAATTCCCTCATATTGATATTGAGGTGGACGGTGGTGTTGGACCCAAAAATATTGAAGTTGTAGGTCAAGCAGGTGCCAATATGATTGTGTCTGGTACAGCAGTTGTCAAAAACTCTGACCGTAGACAAGCCATAAGTGATTTGAGAGCTGGAATTGAAAAGTTCTTGTCAAAATAGAAGCCTATGCGATCTCATATAATAATCATGTTTTTTTTTCAGTTATATAAATTTTTTCAGTTTTTATGGGGGATATTTTTTATAAATCTTGAAAGCACTTTTAAATATTGATACCTTCTAACCTTTTAATTTGACAATAGTCTTTGATAGAGAGTTGAGTCTGGCAAATAACCTTGACAATTTTTATCTTGCCTAATTCGAATTATTATCAAGTATAATTTGTAATAGTTTTGTATTTATTTTGATATGAATTTTTTGTTTTATTCTGATCAATTGATGTAATATATTTTTATGTGAGGAATATTCATTGATGATTATTTTTTATTTTTCGTTTGGAAAATCATACCCTAACTTTAGACAATAGTATAGTTGAAACCAAAGGTAAATACCTTTTTTGCTTTTCAGATACGTTTTTTTTCGAAAGGAAAAGTGATTATTCTGACTAGTCCCATACGAATTATTGAAATACAAAATTCTTAACTTCTTCAATTCTTTCTATCTTAGTTATAAATAAAAACAACAACAAATAATATCAAGATGTCGTACATGTTACCGCATTTAGACAATGGATGGCAAGTAGATCAAGCCATTACAAGTGAAGAAGACCGTGTGGTGGTCATCAGGTTTGGTCACGATTGGGATCCAACTTGTATGAAAATGGATGAAATCTTATTCAGCATTGCTGACAAGTGTAAAAATTTTGCTGCAGTTTATTTAGTGGATATCACAAAAGTACCGGATTTTAATAAAATGTATGAATTATATGACCCATGTACAGTCATGTTCTTTTACAGGAATAAGCACATCATGATAGATTTGGGGACTGGTAATAATAATAAGATTAACTGGGCTTTGGAAGATAAACAAGAGATGATTGACATTATTGAAACCGTGTATCGTGGTGCAAGGAAAGGTCGTGGGTTGGTCATTTCACCTAAAGATTATTCAACTAAATACAGATATTGATTTGTGATGTTTGTATATGACCTTTGAGTGACATAATGTCCATATGTCATATAATATAATGTTGAATACGTACGTGTATAGGGTGCACCTATCAACCATTAAAACTTGAGGAGACTGGATAAGAATTTACCAAGAAGGATTGGCGTCAATTTTCTAAGATAGTTGATATTCTCATAGAAAAAGAACTTTGACGTCAATGTTTCCTGGCAAGTTCTAATCCAGTCAAATCCTCACACTTTAAGGTTTGATAGGTGTATAGTTTATTGGTCATTAGTGAACTTCAAGAATGCCACCTTTGACTGAAATTCAAGTGGTCATTCTATAATATCTGATGATGATGTGTTTGTTGGATCAATAAGAATGTTTTCGGTTGGGCTGGTATTTTTAAATTTTGATTGAATCCTTGATGCTTTGATCGGGCAGACTTTTTAATATGGCAATGGCGAGAAAGGTGCAATTGGTTTTTTTTTATTTCCTTGGCTGATTTTTAGAAAATATACTCGCTATGTTATTAATATATAAAAGAAACTTTCTTTGTATTATATTTATGACTTTTTTCAATTATTCTACTTGTCTTTGCCATTAATATTTAGACGTTGTCACTTCAAATTTTTTTTTTCAAAAAGTGCTGACATTAACATGACTTTCAGCAAGAAAGGGTTTTTGAAACAAGTGGGTTTTTCTCAGAACCAGAGTGAGTTGTATTTAAAAAAAGGTAAAACCTAGAATTTTTCATTAACGTACTTTTTCATATTTAAGTTTTATTGGCTATGCTTCATATTTATAAAAGTTACATCTAAATCTGTGTATTTTTGTTAACCCAGTCAAGTTCTTTTTAGGGATCTTAGATTTTAATTTACATGTTTTTTTCTCTCAAGTAAACAATGAAATTTGAAACCATTTTTATTTGTATGAAATCTTTGTTGCGTAAATGTTGACAAAGCGAAACTTTATTTCAAGTACTTTATGTAGGAGTTTTTTGTCTGGTTTTATCACTTTGAGAGATTTATGTGTATGATAATCATTTTTGAACTACATGTCTTTCACATTTAGCAGTGTGATAAGTATGTAGAAGTTCATTAAAATTGGCGAATGCTGTACTTGCAGTCTATTTCTAGATAGGTTCAGGTAGATTTCATGTTTTATGTTTTGTTTTCATGTTTTATGTTTTGTTTTGGTACCATTTTCTATGATTATGATTGTTGTAGTAAGGCCAGGTAAGGCTGACTTGATAAAAGTTATATTACTTTTTAGAAGACTGGTATTTAGTAGTTGGTCCTGACAGATGTTGGCAATAACCAGAAACAACCAAAGCTTAAATTACGTGAGCTTTATTTTGAAGCCTTCTCCAAGCGTTTTTTCATGTCCATCTATACACCCAGGTATTAGTTAGACATTTCTTGCACAAAATTTTTGAACTTCTTTGTTGAGTTTTTTTAGGACGTTTAAAAACTTAACAAGAGTTTAAGTTTAAACACGAATACTCTCGGGTACCTAATAGCCGTCCCCCCCCAAGCTAATTAATTTTCCACCCAGGATATTCTTATTCCAACCCCCCCCCCCCTTTTTAAGTTTTGAGATTTTTTCCAACCCCCGCCACTTATTCCAACCCCTCCCCCCCGGCTATTAGGTACCCGAAAGTAACAAATTTGTAAACCCTTCATTTTCAAATATTAAACTTTGCCTCATCCTATTTTTGCCACCCAAAAACAATTAGATTCTGGTGGACTGTTTTACGGCCGCCTAAACAAAAGCTCAAAATTGGAGAACTACCGTATATCATGGCCGGGCCAGTAATCGAGAAATTCAGTCTATCAAAAAAGCTTTAAGTGGACCCTGGGCTATCCTTTTCCCACTGAATCTGATTGACCCTTGTATAGCTATTTCAATGTTTTGAAAGGATCTTTTATACAGTCACTCCTCCTCTACATACAAAACTTTAATTGTATTTGTCATAAACCTCCAACTGAGTTATTTTATTGATAGATACCTCACTCATTTAATGAATGCAGCCTATTGATTAAACTTTGCTGTATTTTTTTATAAGAACGCACGATTAACATTTAATGACAGTCATTAAGTTATAAAATGTAAACTAAGCCTAAAGTACGATACATTTTCGCTAACTTTGTACATTTAAATCTTTGTTTAGACTGCAATAAAAAATGTGGTAGGCTTTCACGTGTTAGATGTCCATTTTTATATTTTCAATCAAGCATCACTTCTTCTTACAAAAAAAAATAAATCAACAATATCTTTTTAAATCCAATGCTATTGTCGAAACATGCTAAATAATTTTTTCTTTCGATTCTCTGTCATATGTGTGTTTTAATAAAAAGCTTTTTTAAGTAAGGTATTGTTAAGAAATCTGATTTACACCGTTTCAGGTTTACAAGAGAAACATTCTATTTGCAGTGGTAAATTATGTTGAGAAAGCAAAAAGTGGTGTTGTTTTAATCAAGAGAAGAAGGTTTTAATGTCACAATGATTGTTGCTTGAGACAGACTTTACATATACTTACTTTTATATTTTTCCTTATAAGAGTTATTCAAAAGGATGATAATGCAAAAAAATATTGAGATTTGTTGAAAAACAACTCTGACAAAGTAAAGTTTTTTATTATGAGCTCAATCAAAACATGATAGAGAGATTTAAAATGTGGATAATTCGTTTGTTATTCAGGTTAGTCTGTAGAAAAGTGCCATACTGGTATACTGTAGGGAGAATGTATCTAGTTGTTTGAATTGCGAGGAGAAGTTTTAATGTGGCGGTGATTTGTTGCACTGACAAACTAAAAGATTTTGATTATTAGCTTGATCAAAACATAACAGTTGATGATTCGTCTGTTATTCAGGTTACCCTGTAAAAAGGTGGCACATGGTGTATCTACTAGAAAGTCTATCGTTGCGAGTTAGCTACCAATACTTACTTGGCTTAAGTGATTTAGAGTGTTTATTGATACCAAATTTGAAGGGTACTGGATCGAACATTTTTTTTTTGAAATAGGATATCATATTCCTCTACACGCTATATAGGCTAACTGCCGATAGATTTTTTATTCCGCAAGTGTGTCCATTTTTCAAGTCGACTAGTCCATCATGTTATATTCTTAACTACCTTAATTTTTCGAACTTTCGAATTTCCAAACATTCGAATCGTGCTGTTGACGACCAGAACTAAGATGGCGGGTTAGTCAGCTCTAAAACTGGATACGCTTCTTTTATATGGAAAAAGCCGATCCAGTCAAGTAGTTAGAAATCAGTGTGCCTAAAGTATTAACCAAGAATTTATTGTGACTTCATTCTTAAGAATAAGACTCAAAGCAAAGTGTTGTTTCTCAGCCGATTTCAATACTTTTCGTACATTTTCGGCATATACGTTTTTTAATAGAAGAAAGTATTTAAAAACATAAGGCTTCAATGGCCAAAATATTAAGAACAAGTAACAAGCATCTTAAAATGAACTCTAAAATTCCCGTTTTTTAAGAAAATGCACAAAAATACACAAATACCGTGTATATCTACAAGATTCGAATTTCTCAATAAACGCTTGGAAATAGGCCTTTTAATAAATTACGTCAGGAACATCACTTGCCTCATTTTGAAGTTATTGCCAAGGTTAAGCCATAATAACCATGGTAATTGTTTGAATACGAGGCAAGTGATGTTCGTGACGTAATTTATGAAAAGGTCTATTGCTGCCAAAATATCGGCCCATGAGAAAGTTCTTGATAAAGAATTTTTAAAGTCAAGAGACTTGCGTGCCCTTGAGAATATCATTCCCTTTGTTTCAATTTGATTATAATTTTACGACTTTTTACCACGCTATAACTTGAATGAATTTATTTTCAACACTTCAGATCATTCTGTATGTAGCCGATGATTGATCACGTGAAACTGAAAGTTCTACAAAAACAAAAAATGAAGTTTAATTTTTGTTATAAACTTCGTTTCAAAGATTTCATCCTACTGTTTGTTCATCATCAATTTTCTTTTTTCAGAAAAATAAAAAAACAAAATATTAAAGCACTACTAGAAAGTTATTACAAAGAAGATGGCGCGTATTGAATGGGCAATGTGGGCCAACGAAAATGCTGTCATTGCATGTGCAAGTAAGTCTTTTTTTATTTTATTTTTTGCCTCCATAACTACGAATGGAAATCTTTTAACATTAAAGGAAAGAGTGGTCTCGCTGCATTCCCTTCTCTTGGTGACTAAATAAATTGGGAATTTGTAAACATTAGTTCTCTTTATACTGAGACGAGTAATTTAGAAAATGAGCATTATGGAGGAGTGTACTTTTCATTCATGTCTAATAAATAGGATCTCCTCCACAGATCACATTTTATAAACTACTCGTCTCAGACGATTTTTCCGTCTCAGTATAAATGGAACTAATTTTTCTAATAGTTGTGAATACCTAGGTAAAAGACTGATTATAGTTCGTCCACCCTCACTTTAAGGTACCGTAAGTTGGTCTAATGTTGACATCCCTCTTCTAATTCCAAAACCCAGTTTTAGAGATAAGAATAATAGTAAGGTCAGACGAAAGATTTTTTCCTCTCTGGTCACAAAGCAAAGAAATATAGTTTCCATAAGCGACTCCGACCTTTCTACTATTCCTATCTTTAAAGAAGGGTGGCGAGATTAGATGAGGGATGTCGACATCATTAGACCAAGTTAAGGTACTGTATGAACAGAATTTTTCCAATGGTTCTTTTGCAAATTTTGCCATTTTCCACATTTAGAAAAATGCTTTTTTTGCCTTGAAAGGGTTCGTCCACCCCTTGTATGGGAATTTAACAGAGCAGCTCATTTTACTTACGCGTTGTGCGGAATAATTTTTTGTGAAGTACTTTGAAGTCTGGCCCCTGGTGTAAAACTTAAGATGCTAACAAAATTGATTATTTTGAAATATATTAGATTAATGTCTTGGATGTAATGAAGGGTGAATAAAAATCCTGGCAAGGTGCTCGAGTCGATACCAAACGAGTCTTTTCTTCATTTTAAAACTTATTCCAATGAAACAAAATGCTGAAAACGGGATTTTATATTTTGTTTTTGAATAAATTTTGAAATGATTAGTTGTCTTAGATGTAGAAAGTGTTAATGAATTCGGAATACAAATCTTGTTTGACTGTTAGTGGTAAACATGGTGTGTTTGGATGAATTGTTGAAATCGATAACTGTTGAGGCAGGTGAAATAAATAGATCTAAACAATAATAGATTTGCAAAGGGAAATTTATTAGTTTCAATTTTCACTGATTTTAAAATCAATCGGATTGATAGAAAAGTTAGGGCACTGCTTTTCAATTCTCATTGAAAATGCATGCGACCGAACGAAATTTCAGCTCTATAAAACAGTGAAAAAGGAGATTTGATGGTTTTAGTGAAGTTGGTGAGTGTAACCATTATGACCATAAAGTTCTGTATTTTCATCGTATTATCTATTTCGATCTTTTCATGTGACTCAAAGTTGTACGAACAGTTTTCAGATGCTTCAAGCTCAAAAGGAAATGCTGACATTTTCGTAATCGGTTTATTTTCACTTTGTCAAAACGAGACTAATTCCTTTCCCTATTATGACCAGAAAAAGATTTTGAATTCTTATTTACACTTCGAGAGAACTGTCACATTTTATCAAACCATATACGATGTATCTTTTGGGAAAATTGGTAGCATCTCCTATGATGTTTGCCGCAATCAAAGTCGCCTTTTGGAGGTTATAACAGGACTTTCACTAAGTGGTAAATATTTGCTTGAACCAAGAAATGCTATTCGATTTGCTCATGCTAATTATATTGCTATCTATGGTTTCTTAACTACACCTCTATTGAAGCTTTCATTGGAGTTATTGTCATGGATAGAGGTACCTTACTTTGTTATCTTACCTGACGATGAACAAGCGTTTTATCTACCTATCACACGATATCAACATTTAGGAAAAACAGCCATGATTGAGAATAAGGTTATTGAAAGGTTATTTACTTCGTATTACTGGCAAAGTTTCACATTCATTTTGTTAAGTTCGAATGAATTATATGTCAAGAGAGTTGATTATTTGATCGAAAAGCTGATCGCCGAGAAAAGATCTACGTGCATTGTTAAAATGTCAGCATTCAATCCATCAAAAGTAGACGAGACTGTGCAGTTGTTGGTGAACCAGACTTCACGAAAAGTCATCTACGCGATGGGAAACAGCGTACAAACGGAAATTTTTCTGCAAACTCTCGATCGCTTTAAAGTTTACAACCGCATCATCTTTCTAGATTCGCGAGCGGTTGGTGTCAAAGTCCCGGACAGGCTTCAGAAGGGTTTATATTTTGTTCCATCTCTTGGGAATTAGTGAGGTTAAGTATACCAGGATAATCACGACGACGGACGAAAAATGTAATAGGCTAGTGGAAATACAAAATTTGATTGGTTGAAACTCACTAGCCTGTTAAATTTTCGTTCGTCGTCGTGATTTTACCAATTTACTTAACCTCACTATTATGCATTCGAATTATACGAAAATGAATCGAAGAGAACGTCTGTTCCGGATAGCTTTCCTTTCCCGGTTTGTAAAAATGGTTTCTTCCGTAATACGGAATTAATGGATTCTAAAGGTGATATCTGTTTGGAGAATTCCAATCTGACACTAGTTCAATGGAATAGACAACAAAACGACACAAGTAGTGTGTCGGAAACTCTATCGCATGCCGTTTTATTTCCCTATTGGCAGTTTTACGAAGCTTCAAGATGGCTACCTAAAATTGAACATTATAACATAACGGATCAGCCTGACCAATTAAGATATATCTCTCGCGGCATCAATCGTAAATTTCGTGAATGGCTACACGGCTCACATTACATTATTAACATGCAGAAACCAGGTGCTGTTCACACATGCCTCACACACTGGTTTCCATCAACTTGTATCTTTCGTGGGCGTAAATTTCCAGTCACGTGGCCTGGACCCTCGAATGAAATCCCGCGGCAGTATTTGTGTTTCGAGGAAAGAATACTACCAGCAGGGCAAACATTGCAATATGGGGATATTCCTCACAATGAAACACAATGGGATTTAGAATATGGCTACAGACTTGTTAAATGCGCCTTTGGATGGTATAAAGAAAACGCTGAAGACTTTTCTTGTCAGCCTTGTCCTGAAGGGCTGGTATCAAGTCCCGATCGAACTGCTTGTATTGATCAATATACTCGAATCAGTGTTTTTGGTTTCAATACGAAAGAAAGTCTTATTTTTTCGATGCTCATTTTCATGGGATATGTGATCAGCTTATCGTACTGTGTATGTTTGATCGTTCATCGTAAAACAGCTGTGGTGAAATCTTCGCAGTTCAAATTCACTCTATTACAATTATTGAGTCATTTTTTCGATTTCTTTTGTCTCATGTATGCTTTCGCTTATCACAATGACAACACTGCTTGTATGCTTTTAACTGTCGGTGTTGGCTTCTTACTGTCCTTGAATCTAGCTCTGGCAATTATCAAGACCCAAATAATCATTGATATATTTTATGCTAAAACGAAAATTGATCACGAGCAACAGTTGAAACGGAACTATAGAAACGCTTTTATAATCGGGATAATCGTTTCCGTTTCGGTTTCTTTATCGGTTATCACCATTGTTTTCCATAATCCCGATGCAATCGGGGAAATAATTAACCAAGACCTCAAATTCGGTTTTTGTGATTTCGGTCATCATCTACAAGTCCAGTTTGGTTATTCGATTATCCTATCCATCATTTGTACTGTTCAAAGTATACGGGCGCGTCATTTACCGGATTTCTTTAAGAGTACCCGGTTTATTGTATACGGTATGTTTACAAACCTGATGACCATGGTAGTGTTTTACACCGTATATAACAACCAACGGGGAAACCGGATTGTACAGTTTTATGCGATGGGTTTTGCTGCAGTTTCTTCAAACTATGTTTTATTATTGATCGTTCATACCAATCGGATCCTCAGTATTTTTAATCGGAAACGAAACACACAGGCAGTCGTCAGACGTCAAATACGACAGAACATGGACAAATTGAATGAAAACGTTAAAATCAGAACTCTACCTCAGCAATGATTTGGACATTCAAATTAGTTATTAAAAATATGATATTGAAAGATATTTAGCGAAAAATAATACTAGCTTTTATCATTTTGATTAATTTTTTTTGTTATCATTTACAATTACAGTAGGCTCCCGGTTATTCGAACCTGCACTTATTCGAAGTGAGATGGCGTTCCCCTTGGATCTGCTTACTCAACCCAGGCAAAAACACTCTCGGTTATTCGAACTTCAGTTATTTGAACTTTCAGTTATTCGAAGCGGTTTCTATTCCCATGCATTATAGGCTAAATCACACTCAGTTATTCGAATTTTTCTTATTAGGAGATTGTCGAGTGAGAACATTAATTTCTGCGATTGAAATAATTGTTTTCCTTTAAAAATTAGTTTTCAATATTTATGGCTATAAATCGCTATTCAAGCAATTTATTTGTGTTTATTACGCTCATGAACCGCAATGCTTCAATTTCTTCAGGAAAGTCCACCCAATTAAGGTTAAGTTGAGAATCTGGCGGGATAACGAATTTTGCAGTTATTTGAATAACCGGAAGTTTACCGTAATTCAATAAGCAAAAACTGTTAATTACAACAACCTTACCTTCCATTTAACACAATAATTTATCCTATTTCAATCCCTAAAGGAAGTTTTGTTCCACCAACTAGTCATATCTCCCAGTTGAATTTTGAATTTTCTAACGTGCATGACAGTCTCACACAAGCTCTTGTTAACAGAAAATTTGAGCGCGATTCTTTCCAAATTTACCAATGCCGGTTCGACACTGACTCAGCTAGACTCAAAAAAAGGTTTTCTCTATTCCATTCCAAATATCAGCAAAATTCAAAGATTATTTAATTCGTTATGTAATTCGGTTTTTATTTGGAATTCTTGAGCACTACACACTCTTTTGCTTTTATGCTCAATTTCAAGCAATTTAGAGATCAAAGTAGTAAAAACTGGGTATAAATACCTCAACAAGAACAGGATAAGAACAATTTGAGGCTCAAAGTGCCAAAAATAATAACAGTATGTATTCCGTAATATAAACTTTCTTGATTCGTTTCTTTTTTAGCACTGTTTGTTGGTGGGTTACTTGCAGTGTGCAGTCTTGCTGATGTTGAGCATGTTCGATGGGAGGTTGGTGCTTACGGAATGTGAGTGTAGTTTATTTTAAAACTTGAATCTGTCAATATTAGATTAGCCAGCACCTTTTCTACCAATAAATTTTCTATATTTTCATTGTGTCGGTCAACTCTCACTCTCTAAATCGAATCTTTCTGTAACTCGGACTAGAATATTGGTAGCTTGAAGATCGAATTAGAGAGAGTCAACTTTATACATCGATAGCCTAGTCTATACTAGACGTCACTGCATTATTATTTCTACAAAATTAAAAATCCTGTTATTTGGCGGGGTTACTTGTTATCTATAGCCTGGCATCGTATAGATTCGACTTTTTCCGTGTGCTGTTGTCCCTCCTGTAGCCTATTACAAATCTCTCACAAGAAATGATAACCAGATTGAAAATCGCTATATTATAACCAATACCCAATTTAAGCAAGAACCTGACCTTGTTCCCTCAAGACCTCTTGCTCCTCCCTTGTTTCTTTCAAGTTATGTTTTATTTTTCATTTCCTTTAGGGCGATTGCTTTGATAATCTTTTTCTTGGAATACCCGAGAGGTAAAAGAACCAGAGGGAATACTAGACAAAGAAGGTACGAAAACATTTTATTTTGTTTCACCTGTTAACAATTCAGGAATGTAGTATTTTTCTCAATGATATCGAGGGGGGGAGAAAAGGTCGGGGAGAGTGACAAAAATCTTGGAGGAATACAGAATTTCGCCTAGACTAGAGTCTACTTCTGACTGAACTTTGTTTTTGATAATTTTTTATGACGCTGAGTCTATAAGGGGCCCCCGGGCTAAATTTTCCCCTGATGAGGTTTTCTCATGTTCAATTATCTACAAAACAGAACTTTTGGTAAAGTCACTTTTTAAAGCTAAATTTCTTTTGCCCTTTTCTGATAAGATAATAGGTAATATTATTTTTGAAAGTCCCTTCCCTTCATCTTCATGGAATGAAATCATTCCGAAAAATAGAATCTAAACTTATACACCCTCTTCTCACAGACCCACTGGGATCCCTTCCCACTGGAAAATTTGACCAAAATATCGTCCCCGGTGGAAAACTATCCTCCAATTTTTGTACCCACTGAAAATAATTAAATAAAGCAATCCTCACTAATTTTTTGTTCTATTTTTCCCATCCCCACTGAATTTTCTTCCTTGAAAACAATAGAATTGAAACCCCAGCCATAAAAAATGGGTGAATATCAATCCCCATCGAGTTTTAGTCCGTGATTTTTACTGTGAGAAGGGGGCGGTGTAGTTATGAATAATAAGATTCAGATTTGCAAAATATTAAAATCTTACTTATCCCATAATATCTTTTGTGTTTTATTATAGCATGCAACACATCCCAACGAACTTTGTCGCCAGCATGGGTTTCTTTGGAAGAAATTATTTTGTTCGTTTTATTTTATATTTTCTGTAAGTAACTTTTTTTGTATTTTTTTGCCACAGATGGTCAAGTGATGAACTCTTAAGTAAACTCTTAAACAAATGAGACTTAATTCTTTTTGAGGTGGAAACGGCGGGATCTAAACACTTTTGATTAACCCTAGTGTTTAAAATCCATTTAGTAAGTCCGTATATAATCCCGGTCTGGAAGCTTTTTGTTTCTTTCCATTGTTTCTTACTTGAACTTGCGTTGAGAAATTAGTTTTTGGACCTACCTAAGGTAGTCCTTTAAATTAACCCTTGTCCGTTCGTTCGTCCGTTCGTTCGTTCGTTCGTCTGTTGCCAGCTTTTCTCGGGATCGGCTCATTAGTTTTTTCTAATTTTTTGCACAATGATGCAAAATGGCAATGCCCAAAATGTGACGGAGCCCGATTTTCGAAAAAAAAAAATTTTCCGGCCGAAAATGGCGGAAATATGCCGGAAAAACTGGTTTTTCGGCATTTTCTCGAGATTTCATCATTAGTTTTTTCTGATTTTTTGCTCAAAGATGCGTATTAACAATGCCCAAAACATGGCCTAGTCCGATTCTTGAGAAAAAATTTTTTCCGGCCGAAAATGCCGGAAATATGCCGGAAATCGCCGTTTTTCTGGATTTTCATTGGACTTTTTCCATATAATTGGTTTGTTTTTTTTTTTCATTCAAAAACATTATTAATAGCAATGCCCACCATCAAGCATGTTTCAATTTTCAATAAAATTGATTTTTGAAGCCGGAACTTTCTAAAAATCGCCGGAAACGGAACAGCCGATTTTCGCCGGAAAAAACGGTATTTCTTTCTTGAATTTCTTGAGCTGTACTTTATATTTTTTCATGAAATTTTGCACACTGATGCAAAATGTCAATACCTAAATTGTGACAGAGCCCGATTTTCGAAAAAAAAAAAAAATTCAATTCCGGCCGAAAATGCCGGAAAATATGCCGAAAAAGAAAAACTGTTTTTTTTGGCATTTTCTCGAGATTTTATCATTAGTTTATTCTGATTTTTTGCTCAAAGATGCGTATTAACAATGCCCAAAACATGGCCGAGTCAGATTTTTGAGAAAAAATTTTTTCCGGCGGAAAATGCCTGAAATATGCCGGAAATCGCCGTTTTTCTAGATTTTCATTGGACTTTTTCTTTACAATTGGTTGTTTTTTCATTCAAAAACATTATTAATAGCAATGCCCACCATCAAGCATGTTTCAATTTCAAAAAATTGATTTTTGAAGCGGAACTTTCTAAAAATCGCCGGAACAGCTGATTTTCGCCGGAAAAACGGTATTTATTGAATTTCTTGAGCTGTACTTTATATTTTTTCATGAAATTTTGCACACTGATGCAAAATGTCAATACCTAAATTGTGACGGAGCCCGATTTTCGAAAAAATTTAATTCCGGCCGAAAATGCCGGAAATATGCCGGAAAAACTGTTTTTTTGGCATTTTCTCGAGATTTTATCATGAGTTTTTTCTGATTTCTTGCTCAAAGATGCGTATTAACAATGCCCAAAACATGGCCGAGTCAGATTTTTGAGAAAAAATTTTTTCCGGCGGAAAATGCCTGAAATATGCCGGAAATCGCCGTTTTTCTAGATTTTCATTTGACTTTTTCTCTACAATTGGGTTGTGTTTTTTATTAAAAACATTATTAATAGCAATGCCCACCATCAAGCATGTTTCAATTTTCAATAAAATTGATTTTTGAAGCCGGAACTATTTTAAAAGTCGCAGGAACAACCTATTTTCGCCGGAAAGACAGTATTTCTTGAATTTCTCGAGCTGTACTTTATATTTTTTTATGAAATTTTGCACACTGATGCAATATGACAATACCTAAAAATGTGACGGAGCCCGATTTTCGAAAAACATTTTTTTCCATCCGAAAATGCCGGAAATATGCCGGAAAAACCGGTTTTTTGACGTTTTCTCGAGATTTTATCACAAGTTTTTTCAGATTTTTTGCAGAAAGATGCGTATTCGCAATGCTCAAAACATGGCCGAGTTCGATTTTTGAGAAAAAAATTTTTCCGGTTGAAAATGCCGGAAATCGCCGTTTCTGCACCGTTTCTGCAGATTTTCATTGGATTTTTTCCTTTTATTTCTATGTTTTTCACTCAAAAACATTATTGATAACAATGCTCACCGTCAAGCATGATTCAATTGTCAATAAAACAGATTTTTGCGACCAGAACTTTCTATTAATTTTTCCCTACAACCCTCCCCTCTCCCCCCATCATCAATCAATGATGAATTTATTGCGTTGTGTATTTTCGCTAAACGCTATATTTTCTGACTGATTTTTTTCATTTTTCTTTTCGCATTGCTATCTAAATTTCATCATCAGGTAGGTCCATTCAGCATGTTGCTTGTTGATCATGTGATTAGATTTTAATCTATTACAAGAGGAGTACTTGGTAACGTGATCGAAAACTGAGCAAATCGATTTTTATATTTTTATGTTAACAAAGGAAAAGCTCACAAAATGTTAGTACGGACTATATGTAATAGTTATCGGAACGAGTGAAATATTTCCATATTGTATGAGCAAATGTCTGATAACTAGTTTATCGGTGACCCAAAAAATGCACTTTCTGTGTTGGAGGACACTTTTGTAGCAAAGTGACGTTATATTGCTTCTACCGCTACAATGCAACAACATCTTTTCGTCAATTTATATTTTTACATGTAAAATACAAGATATATTGTACTCTTTTTAACCAATCAGATTGCAGATATTTTTTGGATCGCCGATAAAAACCTATAAAAGAAACGTTTGTTGATATGATATTCTACTCAGCTTGCTTCGTTGAATTTCAATCAAGCTCGACTGAATATCTTCCAATGAACGATTTTTCTTGACGAATATTTGCTCAGGCGAAAATAAAAAAATGTAGTGTTTCCGGAAACCGGCCGGGTGAAAAACAATAATTTTCTGACCCGGCCGCAGACTTCATTAGTAGTTGATACATTAGTATTCAGGGCTTACTTCATACTGTTTGTACATAAAAGTTATCTTTAAAGTTCTATTTCAATGATCTTAAGTTATCAAAAATAGCAAAAAAAGTTTTTTTCCGGCCGCATGAGAGCTTTTTTCCTTGACCCGCATTCCGGAAACACTACATTTTTTTATTTTCGCCTCATTGTTTTATATTTTCTCTTTAGGTGTGCAGTGCCAACTGTATTCAACTTGGGAACAGTGACCGGTGGAATTTCTCTCCTCATTACCTCCATCATCTATCTTCGTGCCGCCATCTCCGGCGAAAGTTGGCAACCCTGTGAAAAACAAGTCACACGGGAGAAAACATTGACTCGCGCACGCCCACCATCAATGGCTCCACCACGTATGGCGGCAAACGCCAAGAAAAATGCTGCTTACGCCCCCGGCGACGACGAAAATGAGAATTACCAAAATTCGGGTAGCGTTGTTAAATCATAAGTTATTATTTTATTTAATTAACTCTTTTTTTTTGAATTTTAACGGTTAACTTTTCCCTGCCTTGAATTTCTATCAGCCACTACTAGTATTAGCTTGCTTGCACTTTTCCGCATAGACATGATTTTTACGTTGGTCATAAAATTTGGAGTACTCTATACATTTTATACATAATGGATACTGCGATTGGTTGGAATATTTTGCCTGTAGATTCCTTTCATGGTCTTGAGAAAAACCTTCAAATATTTTTGTCCAACTCCTTTACAAAGTCGAGATATTCAAGTTACAAGTTTTTGACTTTGAGCAAAAAAACAATCTATATTATAATACGCTAAAATCGGAACTCTCCAATTCTCGCATGAAGCTTTTTCGCTAGCGATTTTTAAGCAGACGGCAATTCTTTTTCGCGCCTTTTCTGTGTTGGTTTTTACATTAGTAAAATTTCAGCTTTAAAATGAAAGCCGTGAAAAACATTTAATCTTTTTTCTCTTTTTCTTATCTTCTTTTTTGAATATTTTCAGGAGCACTTTGAAATTGAAGACTCTTCTTTTTCTTTTTCATTTTGAAATATTTAAGTTTCAAATTTTCAAAGCTTCCATCTGGGGGGTCGAACCACTGATCGCTTGCATGTTAACCAAACGCCTTAACCAACTGAGTTAACTCTATAAGTCTTTCAAAGTCACCCTCGAATGTCTACCCACGATGGCTAGCCACGATGGCTAAAGGACTTAAACGAAAGAATATATTTACAAGATATTTTTCATTGTGGTAATTTCTAGCAATGCAAGATCTTCATTTCTTCCCAGGCAGTTTTCATTTAATTTGCATTCAATTTACTCTATCATTTTAAAGTTTTCTTTTCAAAAACCAAACTTAATGAAAGTAGTATCCAAAAATAGTTTTAATTTTCTTTGAACATAAAAAAAAATGTCTGATGTAATTCTCCTCCGAAAATACAAGAAATTATATTAAGTGATTTGACAAAAGATGTTTTCCTTTCCTTGCAAAGTACAAGAAATTACTTCAATTAGTTTTCCTTGGAAAATTCAACATATTTTTTAGGTAATTTTCCTTGAAAAATACAAGAAAACTGTACATAAGATGATTTTCCTTGGGAAATACAAGAAATCGTAACAGGGTATTTTCCTTGGGAAATACAAAAAACTGTATATAAGATGTATTTTCCTTGGAAAATACAATAAATCGTACTCGGTGATTTTCCTTGGAAAATACAAGAAATATGTCTTAACTATGTTTCCTTGGAAAACATAACTAACTGTTCGTAGAAATTTTCCTTTTACATTACTAAAACATATTTCGCATAAGTAAACAAAATATGTGTAATTTCTAAAGTGAAAGCGAGCGAAGCGAGCGTAATAATCATGTTAAAGAGTCGTCTCGGACGACGCCGGGACGGCTAGTATAATTCTAATTTAAGAACCGCGTAAGAACCCATTTTTAGAAATTTCAAATTGTTATTTCTCGATATTTTGCAAAGAGTTGGACAAAAAGATTTAGAGGTTTCGTTTAGGACCATTGAAGGAATCTAAAGACAAAAGATCTCACACTATTTTATCCCTTTATATATTTTCTGTGATAATTCTAAGATGATAATAAGATGATTTTTTTTGCAATTTTACATATTTTCAAAATATTGTAATTTTTTCTACTCTATTTGTATATTTTTGTATTTATTCTAAGAAATATATTTTAAAGATTTTTCGTTTTGTATAGACCTTTTAATAATTTTATATACGATTAAATTTACTGAAATATAATTTTTATTGCACTTTTTTGGGGAAAACGACAGTTTCTCATTTCCTGCTTTTTCCCCGAGTCACTAGCCTTAAAAAACACACATTGCTCATTTCATGCTTTTGGATCAATGGCTAGTTAAAGATTTTGTTTTAAATAAGAGTGATATCGTTTGCCCCGGGGGGGGGGGGGCAGTGAGTTTACCAACTGACGGTATGTGCGGCGAAAAAATTGGCTTTTAGAATCGCACCCGTTACAGTGCAGAAAAAAATCGGTGAAATTCATACCCTTACAGTGCATTTTTTCAAATTTTAAACTCTTTTAGAGCAAAAAAAATCAACATTTTCGAGCAAAAATTAGCAATTTTTCCCAGATTTGCTTAAATTTCCACCCTTACAGTGCATTTATCAAAAGTCCACCCTTACAGTGCATTTCTGATATTTTGAAAAACATACCCTTAACCGCCGCACATACCCGTCGGTCAATTTGCCTGACTGCCCCCCCCCCGGGCGTTTGTTCTTAAAAAGTATACTTCAAGTTTTAAACATTCGGCCCATTTCTCAAACCACAAACCTACAAAAGAAAATCTGCACCCTACTTGTCCTACTAAACGAAAGATTAAGTAAAAAATACACCGGTCCTGTATTTTAAATCCAGACCTAACCTTCCAATCCAAACGGCCGATGGGTCCAATATATATACAAAATCGAAAAAACAGTTTTTTGCCCAGTAAAAATTAGAACTTTTAATGGAAAGTTGGCATTTTGATCCCACACTGCAGACTCTTGGCCGCACTTTTCATAGATTTTGTCCTCAAATTTTATGATAGGAATAGGGGGGTCACCCGATCTATGGTGGTTTTTAAAATACCACAATACTGTACAACCGGGGGGGGGGGGGGTACTACCCTTTTGCCGACCGACGGGGGTGGTCCGCTGAGGTTCGAAAAATGGATCCTAGGTGGGACTGGTTTTTGCCGAAATTTGACCCTGAATGGAACTGAAATTCATCCAAAATTTTTTCATTTTTTTACTTTTTCCTGTACAGCCGTACAGCCCTACGCCCTACACATCACAACACCCTGCCCCTTCTCACCTTCTCTATCTTATCCTTTTTCGCGGTTTAGAGACTGGGGCTAGGCTTGTCATGTGATACTTTTCTCGGAACGTCAACAAAAACAAACAGGACGGCTGCAAAAGCGAAAGGTCTTTCTGATCGCATGACTCTCGTTCGTTGGGAAAACTCCAAACATCAAAATACTTTTTCATCTTTTTCTTGCAAAGTAGACGTTTAAAGAATGGCATCTTCATCAGAGTAAGAATATTTCTTTTTGTGCTGGAAATAAGTTTCTCCTATATCATATGCCTAAATATCATATTACAGGACAGTAAAAATGCCCTAAAATTTTTGGTTTCAGATAGCGCCCAGATAGATGGTGTCAATCGAACAACTTCGAACAAAAATCGCAATCGAACCAATCGAATGTAATCAAACGCGATCGAATAATTGCGATTCAATTGTCAAACGTTATCGAATCCTGGGTAATATTCGATTGTGTTTGATTGCGTTCGAGTAATGTTCGATTGATAGTTGACTATGTTTGATTGGTTCGATTGATTGTCAATAACATTGGATTAATGTTCGATAAATTACGATTATGTTCGATGAGTTTGATTGTGATTAAATTAAATTGGATCACTCTGGTGTTAGAGCTTTTAGCGTGGGCGGCCGAGTGCTTAAGTAACATACCAAAGCGAATAAAATCTAATACAATTAAATCAAGCGAACGTAATCGAATACAATCGAACGTAATCGAATACGATCGAACGTAATAGACCTTTTTTTAAAGAGGCAGCCATGTTGAATAATTATGTACTCCAGCATAAAAAGAATGATACAGCCATGCATAGTTTTTAAAATATGCATGATACAGTATATAATTATAATTAACCTTTTTTCAGATTTCGCTGATTGCTCAGAGCGCGACGAGCAATTTTTTTTCCCAATAATTTTTCCTATCCGTCATTCCGTGATTCAGGGGGTATTGGGTCATTAGTAGGGTCAAGGTTGCTAGTAACGGCTTGTCACTGTGCCGGGTGCATACTCTGCACCTTGGGCCCTGCAGGGTTACGAAAATGTACGTAATGTATTATGTGATAATTCAATAGAACTGCTAGTAACGGCTCGAATTTCAGTCAGGTTTAAAAAAGGGGTACTTTTACCCATTGTAATAACATTACCCCCGTCTTTTGCCAGTTCGATTTGTCGATATCCGTCTTCTAATTTCGACATCCTTCTTTATAGATTGGAATAATAAGAAGGTCGAAATCACTGATAGACTAAAGATTTTTTCCTCTCATCGCGCTAATCAAAGTCAATCAGCGATTCCGACCTTCCTCAGTTTCTATTGTTCCTATCTCTAAAGAAGGGTGTCAAAATTAGAAGACCAATTTACGGTAATTATGCATGGTTTTATCATTGTTTTTCTGCTGGGCTACATATTATTCAACAGGGTGGCCTCTTTGAAAAAAGGTCTATTCCGACACCCTTTTTATCAGCTGAAATTGATAGAAAGGTTGAAACTGTTTTTGTTTGCTTAGTGGTCAGAGAGGAATAATCCTTTTTTAATCAGCGGTTTAAGTTTTCATATCATTCCTGTCTCTAAAGACCAAGTTACGGTAGCTGTTTTGTCCAGCACAAGTGTTTCAACCGGTATTCCAACGAAGCCATATTTTGGTTTTGTACAGAAATTTTGCCTGTTCAAATCAAAACAACAAAATGGTCAAACTCACTAAAGCAAAACATTGGCGCCACGGCATTTCCCTGGATAAAAATTCTGGTCACGTGACCATCCGTGATTTTAGACCAATGAAAGCGCTTCATTTCCCCAGATTAAAGTTGTGTCTACACTAACACGCAGTAACTAGCCAACACGCTAATACTATTTGTATCTCTCAGAAAATAAACATTTACAGAACAACATTGTTTATCATTTGGAATACCCCCGTATTTGGACCATTCTATCGTGGGCGCAAAATAGGGCGGAAACTAAGTAGCACCCTCAGTGCAAGATTGGCGCCTCATCTTTATTCGCCCGCGCGAGAACACGAGCTAATCATTTTTTTCTTGCGCGCTTGAGGGAAAAGGAAAGTGAACGATATTCTTTGAAGGAAAAACATCAGAAACAAACCCAAAGATCAAAAGACGTATTTTGTTGTTGAGAATCGATCCTGTGAAGATGAAAACATTTCTGCTATGCGCTTTTTTCGGAACGCTGAAAAACTCTAATTTCAATCTTCCTTAAGGTAAAGAGGTTGCAAGATTTGGGTTAGCGAGGCAAAAATCGCTAAAAAGCTGGTAAAATCGTAATCCTCAAAAATCAAAGTTCCAGCCTCACTGTTTTGGCTTTACCACCCTCAGAGCAGTAGGCACCTCTGTCATTCCGCAACTCTGTCCACCATTCTAAATGGCTTGTTAACAATAGATCCAAATGATCCTTTGAGGCAAAATCAATTTCAGGAAAAGCTGGAAAATCATAGAAACTTCCAAAAATTGAAAATGCATGAGAAATCAAATTGTTCAAAAGTTGTCTCTACTCTAAATCATCATAATTAAAATTTTTTGATGCTTCTATCATGTAGTCACCACATGGGTCAAGAAACAATGAAGGTCTCTCGCAAACTTCATGGAATGAATAGGGACAGATTGGTAACAGAATTGAGGAACGATGAAAACACAAAGAGTGGAATAGTTGTTATACAAGGAGGCGAATCTGAAACACTTCATTCAAGTGACAGAGAGGTCGCATTTCGACAGGTAAATATATTTATATTAAATATATAGATTTATTTAAGCCATTTTCACTAACAAAGTATTCATTCAACTTCGCATTCCCATGCAAATGGTTCTAGCAAAGTGTTTTTTTTTTTACATACAAGTTGAAAAGTTATAACTTAGAATTAGAATTTCTACAGTTTGACAGTTCAAAGCTAACAAAATGATATCATGTAAAGCTATATAGTTAAAATTTCTTGACACTTTGACAGGGTATACTGTTTTGCTTTTCCAGAATAGAGCTACTACCAGTATCATATTCCAATCAATTTTTTTCATTCAAGGAATCATACTTTCACTGGGCATTTGGATGTCGAGAGCCAGACTGTTATGGTGCAATTGAAGTTGATACAGGAAGATGCATTTTGTTTGTTCCTGAACTTCCTCAAGAATATATTGTTTGGATGGGACAGTATGAGATTTTGTTTCTATCATCTTTTTATATATAGCACTTAAAATAATGGTGGGACATGGGCATTGTCCGACCCAAATAGCTCCTTGTCCAACCCTAGAATTATAATTTTTATAATTTTCTCTAATCAGACATTTTTTGCGATCACTTATTTTTTTAAGCTTATGAGTTATTCCAAGCCATCTTTATATTAATGAGCATAGAATTTCTAATAGACAGACTATTTGGATTAAGAAAAAGTATGATATAATATACATTATTGAATCTGAAAATCTAGTTCCACTGTTTGTTTTCTAGAATCCATCCAAAAGAACATTTTCAGAAGCTCTATGAAGTAGATGAAGTTTATTTTACAAACGAGGTATGCCTTTCAATTTTTTGAGAAACAAGACAATCTTTCATCGGATAGATTCTTCTGGAGAACCGTAAATCGAGACCAGAAAAAAACCTTTTATACGCTTTCTACATGAATGAAATAATGACATCATTTTGATAAATCATTGCCTTGTCTTTAGATTGCCAAAGTTCTTGAAGATAAAAAACCGAAAACACTATTAACATTGGTAAGAAAAATTGATCTCAGTTAAATCAACTCCCAAAGATCTCCAAAAATCTTCATTGATTCACTATTCAAAATATGATCTGTTAACTACACCAAGAATGGATTAAAGGATTTCTTGTGGGAAATTACTCCAAAATCAAAGCATTTGCTAAGATTCTTATAAGTGATTACTAGAAAATTGTATTTATTTTTGAAAATTACTTACCATTGAGGTCATTTTTGGGTAAATTCCATACAGGGGGGTGGACGAACCTTTTCAAGTCAAAACAAATTACTTGGAAATGTGTGAATACCCCTTGTAAAATGGCAAAATTTGCAAAAAAGACCCTGGAAAAAATTATTTTCATGTCTTGAAGTGAGGGTGGACGAACTAATATTTTACCCCCTGGAAGTTCAAGAATAGCTTTTTACCCCTTGAAAGAATGACAAAACACTTCTTTAGACTTTCTGGAAATTCGTTTCAGATTACCCCCGGAAAAATTTCGACCACCCCCTGTATGGATATAAAATGGAATGGCCCATTTTGGCTTTTGTAGCAAGTACATTCACTGAGTTGATAAGTTAAAACTTCTGAACAAAATACTGTCTTTGTTGTTTGAAAGAGATAGGAAACACATAAATATAAAAACATAATTGAAATACTCAAAATATTTGTCTTAATGTAATTTCACAGAGAGGGCGAAATACAGACAGTGGTAAATATACGAAAGAAGCTGCATTTGATGGTATCAGCAAGTATGACACATTTTTAGACTTATTTTGCTGGAAACTAAACAAGACACTCTTTAGGACTTTTTTCGCCCAAAAATGGATTACTTTTCGTAAAAGTTTTAAGAAAGGTGCATCAGGATTCAAAATTTGACAAATCTATTTCTCTTTTGTTAGTACTTACTCTTGTCTCCCGAATAGACGTCCCCCTTGCTAATTGTTAAGAGAAAAAAATCCATCCCCCCGCTCTTATTAAGACCCCCCTCCTGCTAATCAAATTCAAAAAATTCAATATTTTATTACTGTGTAGATAGACCTTAAAAAAACTTGTTAAAATTTTTCTTTTTTTAGTATTGGTTCTTATTTTACGTGTTCATTTGTTAAAGTTTTTTGTTGTTGTTGAAATTGATATCAGTTAAAAAAATTCTGTCTTCAAATTACCCCCTCCCTCTTATTCCATCCCCCTGCTTATAAGAATTTAGAAAAATTTCCTACCCCCTGCTTATTTGGGCCCCCGTCTATTCGGGAGACAAGAGTACCTACTTTGTGAAGTCAATTAACTTCTTTTGTTGTTTTTATGTAATTCTGTGTTAAGAAATTTGGTCGTTGATCTTTATTTTTCTAGCAAATAAAACTTTTAAACTTTCTTTTTTAGCTTCACAGTGAACAATGAAATTCTTTTCCCTGTAATGTCGGAATGGTAAGATTTTTTCCTGGTTAAACATGAATTCCGGTTAGATATTCTAGCTTATAATTTTTCCACTGCGTCTCTTCTTATAACCTTTTAAATCTAAGTCAAAAATAATCATTTTTGAAAACTATAAAATCACGCAAAAATGAGGTAATAAATTTCATGAATAAGAAAAAGGTTCTGTACAGTCTACAGTCGTGGTAAGATATTGGGAAACATAGCGTACTTATTTTCTTGGAATAATGATACAATCGTAAAAATACCTTTTAGGGAAAAACTTATTTGGGTAAAATTTAGTCACACAGGTAAAATTTAAGCCAGGAAAGATTTCGTCACTTTTGTGAATGTCTTGGCCACGACTCATTTGAAGTTGACTAGAAAGGTTGCCGTGGAAAACTTCGTCACTTGTGTAAGCACTTTATAGAAACCCTTATAATTTTTATTTCATTTTAGTCGTGTATTCAAAACTGAATATGAGTTAGACGTCATCAGATATGCAAATAAAATCAGCAGTGAAGCACATAAAGAGGTTAGAGATGACGTTTTTTCATTTCTTTTTGTTTATTTCTATAGAAAAACCTATCGATCTAATTTAAAAGGCCTAACAACACTTACTGTGTCTTTTTCCAATAACAAGCTATTTTTCGAATCTTCAATGGAAATGTTTTGTTAAACCTTCAAAGGACAATGTATTTTTTGGATGTTTTTAATCTCTGTGACCTCATTTCATCAGGTGATGAAACATATTCGACCGGGAATGACTGAATACCAACTAGAAAGGTAAAATTCAAAATTTTTGAAGCCTTTAGATGTTCTTGACTTTTTTAGTTTTAAGCCTAAAAATGTTCTTAACATGTTCTTGTTTTCGCCATTTTTTGAGCATTTTTGTCATTTTTCTTAAGAAATCAGGTTCTTTAGAGTCCGCGAAGTCTTAAAATGTTCTTAATATGTTCTTAACATTTTAGCCATCAAAGCCTCATGTTCTTATATAGTTTGTTCTTATAAAAAAATGTGTATACTAATTCCCTTGAGAGCGGGTTTCACATGGCGGCAAAGTAGAGTGCACAGTAAAATCAAATGAACTTTAGCTCTCTTGATCTAGATGTTTTTAGTAATTGAATCTGTTTTGAAAAACAGCTCCCGAAATAAAGATGGGGTTCTTTGGAACTCTTAACTGTACATCTTGAAATATAAGTCATCTCATTTTATACGGAGGATCAGTCAATCTATTAAATATGTATTTCATGAACGTAAGTGGTTTTGAAACTTCACCGAGCAATACTAGAGTATAAAAAAAAAGAAGAAATAGTCTAGCAAGCTAGACGACTAATTCAGACATAGTAGACATAAAGCAAGAAGTAATGGAGGGAACAAGTTAAATCCCGTAACAATAATCGTATTATCATATAAACGACCCCATTCTACTTGTAAAAAAGTTTATCCTCCAAATTTGCTTTTCAGTTTGTTTCAACATTACTGTTATGCAAGAGGAGGGTGTCGATTTGTTTCCTACACTTGTATTTGTGGAAGGTATGTCATTCGAGTTCATTTTCATATTTTTTTACAGTTTATTCCAACATTATTGTTATGTTCGCGGAGGATGTCGATTTCTGGCATATACCTGTGTCTGTGGAAGGTATCTTTTAAAGGGACATAAAAGTACTGACGAAATTTGTAAACAAACCGCATGCAGCGGGATACAAAATCAAAACAAATGTCACATGTCAAAATAAAAAACAAAACAAACATGGCTGATTTTGATTGTTTCAATTGTTTTGCGAGTTTGTTTTGGACACGTGATTTTAATTGTTCTCTTTTATGACACGTTGTTCGCGCAATGTTTACATTTTACTACTTTTATGTCCCTTTAAACTTTGTGATTTTTTTTTAAGTTTTCAGCTTTTTGACGATCTAACTTTTAACTCTTTTGGGATAAAATAGATTTGTTGATTTGAAGTTCCTACTTTCCACCTATTTATCAAAGAAAAAACATTGAGTGACTTGCACTGGCACTCTTGAACCTACACTGAAAGAATCACGGAAATCATAAAAGATAATAACAAAAATAATAGTTCTTAATTCAAAACTTTGCTCATATAAGATTTTGAAATTGCAATGAAAGACTAAAAGCAGATCAGGTGCACTTATCGGTACCCAAGGTAACATTCTATACCAGTGAAATCTGGTCAGTAAATTGAATAAAAGCATTCTTAGTTAACATTTTTTACCAGCGTTTTTACTGGTAAAATGCTACATTGGGTACCCATAGGTGCATCTGATCCTTAAAAGCATTATCTACATAATTTCCCAGACCTTAAGCAACTTTCTGTGCAATATTTGATACAGTCAAGAAGCTTGATATCGACGAGTGAAGCTTTTACAAAGTAGGCATCTTGGCCTGCTTGGCTATGTTCAAATGGTACAAGTACTTAACTTTGTTTCTTTCTTTATCCTTTAAGTGGTACAAACTCGGCAACATTGCATTATGGACATGCAGGTGCGCCTAATGATAAACTGATTCAAGACGGTGATATGTGGTGAGTTTTTGCCCCATGTTTACATCTAAACCTTACCATTAGTAAGGTTTCTGGACACATCATTTAAATCAAAGTCTTTCGAAAAAAAAAATAATTATGGTATTCTGTAGGTTTGCAAAATTACAGCCTCCTTTATCTACTTCTCTTCAGCCTTGGTAGTATTTTATTGAGGACTGAAATTTGTAGATTTAATGATTTTTCGACACTGTAGTACCCTTTTATGCTGGAAGAACATACCCATTTACCCATTGCTATACGTTTTCCCAGGCAAACCCTTAGGTTTAAGGCAGTTTTTAAGCTTTAAATTAAAGATAAAGTGGCTGTAGCTTGGGGAAAGAGCATCCAGCTACAGTACACAACCACAGATATCTGTAAAGCCCGAAGGGCTAGATTTGCGGCCTTGGTCAAAAAGTGAAGCTCATCTTTGGAAGGATTTCCTACCAGAGTCACGTGACTAAAATATGCAATTTCACCGGTATGAGAGATGCGAAATAGCGTTTGCCGCCTACGTTTTTTGATCTCGCGCTCCGAAAACAATTAAAATGCTAGATCCTATCCATCGGCACGAAATTTAAAAAGTCAAATTTTTGCTTCACTTTTTTTTGCTGGAGAAAGCTTAAAGTTGCCTATCTAGCCCTTCGGGCTTAGATATCTGTGTACACAACACAACCTTGTGCACCGTAGCTGGATGCCAGCCAGGTCATACCAAAGGTAACAAAATGGTAATTGATATCTCTCTGCTTGTTGGACAGCAACTAAAGAGACGGATCAAAGGTAATGGAGAAATTCAGGGAAAGGAATGGCGCCCTCCCCTACCTTCAGGTAGAAACTTAGAGAAAAGGGAGCCTTCAGGTTGCGTCCGACTGTGGTCGCAGACTGACTTATTTTAGTCTTAAACCTATTATTGAAAATAAAGAGGGAAAGTATAATTTTTATATTTTGTTTTCATATTTTCAGTTTATTTGATATGGGAGGTGAATATTACTGTTACACCTCAGACATCACTTGTTCTTTCCCAGCAAATGGAAAGTTTACAGAACAGCAGAAGGGAATTTATAATGCGGTTTTGAAATCGAGTCGAGCTGTTTTGAACAGCGTAAAACCAGGTAATAACTCTCTTCCTAAGTTAAACTGTTTGGCTCTTATAATCAAAGAGCAAATGTGATTTAAATGAAGGGAGGGTTTAGCTATAGGGATATAATATGATACACTAGAGTCTTCATAAATCGAACCTCTATAATTCGAATATCTCCTTAACTCGAAAAAGTGATCCCTTCAGTTACCAGTCTCCGTAACTCGAAATTTCCAAAATTCAAACAAATTCGTTTTCCCCATGCTCGTTTGAGTTATGGAGACGCCACTGTATATGAACATAATATGGAATAGGCTAGCAGAGTTAAGACCCTAAAATAGCTTTTAATATACCCAGGGTCGTTGTTGTTGGATGATTTTTGAAGATTTTTTGCATGTGCAAGTCATGATACGGTCAATTGATGTTTTGTAACATTAAAGTGTATTAAAAGTGTATTAAGAATCTCTTTGGCTGTAGAGGTCCCGGAGGGGGGGGGGTACTAGGTTTTGCGAGGTTTGCTAATAATTGAAAAAATATATCATATGTCTGAGCGAAATTTCTAAAATCGATCCTTTGAGAACTGAATTTCGATGTTTATGCCTCTCTTTGAGAAACTATTTTTTCAATTTGTAGCTCAAAATAACCAGATTTTATGACCCTTTGAGGGAGTCGATTTTTGATATTTCATAATTTTGGACCCTTTCAGAGACTTAATTGCTCGCACATACCCGACATCCCCCCCCGGGTAGAGGTTTTTCAGGTTGACAAAGTTACGTAGTTACCATTATGGAAGAAAACATTGATTTTTTCGCAAGGAGTTGTCTCTACAAATTCGAAAAATGTTACACGTTTTTTTAAGAACATCCAAATTTTTTGAAGCCTTCGGATGTTCTTAACTTTTTGAGTTTTAAGCCATGTTTTATGTTCTTATTTTTGTCATTTTGTGAGTATTTTAGTCCAATTTCCTAAGAAATTGGTCGTTTAGAGTCCGCAAAACCTTAAAATGTTCTAAGTTGTTCTTAATATTTTGGCCATCAAAGTCTAATGTTCTTATATAGTTTGTTCTTGTAAAAAAAATGTGTTATTTTTCTAAGGGGTCAGTTGGAAAGAAATGCACTTACTTGCCGACAAAACAAACTTGGAAGAGATGAAGAAACTTGGAATCGTCCAAGGAGATGTCGATGAAATGATGAAAGTTCGTTTAGGTGCTGTCTTCATGCCTCATGGCTTGGGACATTTTATGGGCTGTGATGTCCATGATGTTCATGGATACCCTGATGTAAGTTTTCTATAGAAAAGGTTGTTAAAATTGTTTGAGATATCAAGACAAAATAAAGGGTAACGGTCTGTCTTCATGCCTCATGGTTTGGGTCATTTTATGGGCTACGATGTCCATGATGTTCATGGATACCCCGATGTAAGTTTCCTATAGAAAAAACTGTTAAAATAGTTTGGGATATCGAGACAAAATAAAGAATTAAATTCTGTTTGAGAATTGTTGCTCTGTATCAAAGTTCAGGTTATTTTATGGGCTGTGTTAACCACGATGTTCATGGTTACCCTGATGTAAGTTTCCTATAGAAAAGTCTGCTAAAATTGTTAGGGATATTGAGACAAAACAAAGGATAGTAGTATGTTTGGAAATTTCGTCACGGTTTGGGTCATTTTACGGGCTGGGATATCCGTGATGTTCATGGGTACCATGATGTAACTTTCCTATAGAAGAGACTGTTAAGATATATCAAGACAAATCAAAGAATGAGAGTCTGTTTGAGAATTTTGCTCTGCATCACGGTTTTGATTATTTGATGGGGTGTTGAGTAATACAACTCTAAATCAATTAAAGCATTATGCTGCTCTGGGCTACTTTAGATAATGTTTCACCTTTCAAAGTTTTCTTCTTGGCTTAGATTTTAAGCATAGATTTCCAGAAGTATCGTCAGTCATGTGGTGATATCTCGATAATTATTCACAGAATATTTGATTTATCCACCACAGGGCGACAAAGAACACAGACCAAAGGAAGAAGGATTAAAAAGTTTACGAACAACACGTACTTTACAACAAAGCATGGTTCTCACCATCGAACCTGGAATTTACTTTATTGAACAGGTACAATGGAATTCTAGTGTAAAAAAGCTCTTATCAACTCGAAAGGATTGTATGTACGAAGGCTGTCAACATCCCTCTAATGCGTTTTGTTATAAAATCTTTTTCAAGAATAAACACAGCCTAGGTTTACGAACGTAAATTTCGTTAACCTCCAATAATTTACTGTGCAATTTAAAAAATCTTGGCCAAAAGTTTTATAAAAACATTGGCCTCGACTAAAAAAAAACTTAAAAAGCTAATTTTAAAAACACTTCCAGCTTTTCAAAGTAGTTTAGTCAACATAGGTCTATTGTGAGAACATTTTAAGAAAATGTTAGCCTGCATTTATAGCCTATTATTATACAAATCAATAACTAAAATTGTTCTTCTTCTTTTTCCAGTGGATTCGACGTGCACTTGCCAACCCAGCTCAAGCTTGTTTCATTGTACAAAATGTCGTGGAGCAATACTTTAATTTCGGTGGGGTAAGGATCATTTCGTTCATTGATATCGGGGGGTATAGTCTGGTCCGGTCAATTTGTAATTTAAGCTAGTTGCTTAAGTTTGTACTTCTATATTATGTGTGGTTTCAGTTCAACCTCAAATTAAGTCGAATCAGGATGCGAAAGTTTTTGAAATTCACCTGGCTAGACACAACCCTAAGAGGATTCATTTTCAAATTTTCATTTTTGTGAAATTTATCCTGGTGAAAATTTAAAATCAGGATTTTTTGCCAAAACTCGTATGAGAATTAAAGAAATTAGGTGAAAAAGAGGCTGATTCGCAAAATTTTGTCAACGCGAAAAGTTTAGTTCTTCGATTCGCGAAAAAAGGTTCGTGCGAAAATCTATTCACTTAGATAAAACAATTACCTTACTATATCTCATTAACAGGTGAGAATCGAAGACGACATAGCGGTGACAGAGGAAGGGTGTGAACTGATGACCAATGTTCCCAGGACTGTCGAAGAAATTGAATCACTCATGGCTGAAGGACGCCAATCCAACGTCAAAGTTATGTTTTAAGTCTGTTTGATGATAAATATCTTAAACTTCACGTGCGCCGAAAACACCGACCATCATAATCAAGCAAATTCGACGTTCCTGGATCAGTGATAACTGTTGAAATGCGGTTTATTTGACTTAAAACTGGTTAGATATAAGGTACTTTCTCTGGGTTAAGCTGGAGTCAAAGCTACCAAGAAAAAAAAGGATAGCTTTCTATAAACTCAATGTGTTTTTCAGATCTGGATCGTGGATGGTTGTAATTACCTGTTTTTTTTAGACTAAATAATGAGTTTAAAGTAGTTTTGCTGGATAATTAGCCTCCGTCTCGGAAGAGGACTGGGCCTGAATTTGCGGATGTTTTCACAGTTTCACTTTCGTTTTCGGCTATACAACAGCGTTTTCAAGCAGAAAGCAGAGGAAATCTGTGAAATTATGGCAGGGAATGCTAACCTATTTTTCCAGTGTTTTTCAAGATTGGAGCAAGATTATTGTTCTAGAAAGTTCATAAAGGCCTAATAGTTTCAGATTAGTATGATTTCATCAGAAAAAAACATTTACACCAAAGCTCCTTATTGATATGTGAAGGCTACCAAAAATAGCAATGTCCTCCATCAGAACAACTTTAACATAAGGGACAAGGACAGTCAAGAAGTCTACTTTGTTGGAAATTTGCACAAAATACTTAGAGAAAATGGTACTATGGAAGCCCATTCTATACTCCTAAATGATAGTTGAAAGATCAGCAGTTGAGAGGGTTGATTAAAATAGAACTCAAAGCACACAATAAAGTATACATATATATTTGTCCAGAAAGAACTGACATGTTGTTTGCTTTGTTTTGGTGTTTAAAAAATATGTACTTATCAGTCCTAAAAAAATACAAATTCGAATATAATGAGGGCAATGAGTCTGGTTAAATGTTACTATATTTACAAGAAAGGATTACTGAAAAAATACTACTGTATGTACTACTGATGAACTAAACTCAAAAACTAAAACTTTACCATAAATTTACATTACGACAATTTAAAAATCTATCTTTAATAGCAACAAAGAAATAAACATGGCTCAAAGTTTTAAAAGCAGAGCTAGTCAGAGCTTCAATTCAGTAGGTATAGAGCTTTCAAAATTTGAAAACAGACACTGCATTGGTTACTACAAGACATACTATCCACACGGTTTTTTCGATTCATGAAAAAAATAAAGTATTTATCAAAAAAAGGTTCTCTTTTTTTTGGTAATCAATTCCAACAAACAGCAATCAATATAACAGTTTTTTGAAAACCATCCCACAGTGTAAACATTATCAACCAACTAAACCCACACCACCAAAATTGTAAAAATAAGTCAATATAATTTCTATCAACAATTTCTCGTAAAATGTTTTTTTTTCCAACATTCTGATACCAATCATGGCTGGAGGCATCATGTGTAGAGTGACTGTGAGGCATTTCATTGCTTTTAATGATCAGGATACCAAACATCAACCAAACAAAACTGACGCCAAGCCAAATCTGTCGATTAAAAATTTCCATGAAAATTATAATTGAAACTTATCTCGTAAAATGCTTTTTTCAACATTCTGGAGGTGTTCAAAGTTAGAGGTATCATATGTAGAGCCAAGCAATACATGAAAAGTCATTTGCTATCCCATTTGCCATGAGATATATGAGTCAACAAATCAAACAAAAACCAACAAATCATGTCTCTTCACTTTCATGTCACATCGTGTTTATATGGGGTATCAGAAAGCCAATCCACAAGAAGAGCCATCTTCCTTTATTATGGAGTGTTCCAAAACTATTGGTAGGTTGTTTGGAAGTAAAGAAACCCACACAGTTTGTTTTATTTTGAAGATTTAACTTGAAAACAAACTGCATCTTTCCAGCAGAAACTCATGTTTCAGCCTGCTACATAACATTGGTCAGTCGGGTCTGCTACTAACATGTAATAGTTTTATTATAGCCGAGCTTGAGAATCCGTAGGCAGAACTTGTAACATGTATTATGTGTATAATTATGTCAGTCGACTTGAATCACGATACATTACTCACATTTCACTGGATGCATTTTCGCTGTGAAATTATCCGCAAAATTTTCTGACCGCGTTCTGAGACGGAGGCTAATTATTTAAACTATTGGTACGGAATATATTCCTTATCTAGAAATCATATTTCCATACTTCCACACATGGGGGTGTTTCTTCCGATGGATGTGCATTTTGAATAATTCATGTTGTATGTGTAGCATAGGGTTTTAGGGTGTGTTAGACAATTGAATAAGGCCGACACCCTTTCTTTTTGGTTAAGTCTATTGTTGTTTCATTAAAACTGTAAAGAACGACAAAACAAAAACTTCGTCCTAATAAAAAGGAACCTAAAAACATTTTGTATTGCTTGCGGCTTTTTTTAAACAAGAATAACTCTAAAAGGAAATAGGGTGTGTTTTTGTTTTGGCTTTCTTCTTCTTGAGGTTTTACCACTTCCAGTTTTGTAATGTTTGCAGGAATAAAATTCACGGAATTATTGCACGATAGTTGAAGTATATTGAAGTATATAGTGGAGTCTCTATAACTCGAATGTCTCCTTAACTGGAACAAGTGTTGTGTGGTCCCTTCAGTTAACAATACCGTGTAAACCTTATTCCATTAGTCAAAATTTCCTTAGCTCGAAATTTACTTGATTCGAATTTTCCTTAACTCGAACAAATTTGTCTTCCCCTCGCGTGTGCGATTTATGGAGACACTGTACAACACATCATTTCTGCGATCGGAATAACTCAAAAACGAAAACGAAATTCTCCGTCGTCATCTGTTACCATTAACATTCCTGTTTGGTTTGGGTGAAGACGAATTCTGGACAATAAAACGGTCACGGTTTGACAGTATATTTACAGCTAGAAAGTAAACACAAAACTAGTTTAGAAACAAGTACATAAAGGAAAAACTAGCAAAACCTTACTACAAAATTACTATTGACGAAATCACAAGAATACAAGTTAAATGCAGAAAATAGTCAAAATCTAAAAGAAAATTAGAGAAGAATCTAAAATACAAAATACTTACAAAATTCATCATATAATATCTCTACGAAAATTATCTCGCCACAAACAAATGCACGATATGCAAAAATCCCAAAATGATTAGAACTAAATACTTGAAAAGCTTCCAAAAGTTAAGAACGATTTTCTCCTGACACACATCTTGTCCCTATCACGATTTTACAAGAGTGCATGTAGAAAAAGGCGAGTGGAAAAAGCTTATAGAAGAGCTACAACGTAAAAAACTAATTAAAAAGACTTTAACAATACACAAGACGATAAACAATTGCCGAAATAATTCCAGTTTTATTATTAGCTTGGCGTAGAGAAAATATCTAACAATCTTTTTACGAACCAATCTCGTACCCAGAGCCACTTGCACAACTTTTTTATTTTACTGATGGACGTGATACAATCCTGAGCGCTATCATAATCATCAAAAGGCGAGCTAAGGGACTAGATTCGAGTTTGCTCACGAATATCATATTATTCTTATACACAGCAACAACTTTTTTGTCTAGTTTAAATTTGCCACTACTGGCTAAAACGGGGGCATTTCCGTAGAAAACATTACGTCATGAATATCATGAATCTCTTTAACCAGAGCCACTGGTATCACTTTTTTATTTTACTGATGAACGTGATACAATCCTGATCACTATTAGAATCATCAAAAGGCGAGCGAAGGGACTTAGCTTATACACAGCAAGAACTTTGTATTCTTTTACGGAGAGAAATTTGAAGGACCGTATTTTGATTCAGTTCTCCATAATGTTAATTTGAATTTTATGTCTATCGTATTAATTTTTGGCTATTTTTTGTGATTATTGAACCTGATTCAATCAGGATTTTTAAGAATAATTTTTTGAATAAAATCTATAATGAGAATATAACGAACTCTAGTTTTTTTAAATTTTATTTTCAACTGGCGATTGTCACCACGGCGTGAAACTATTAGTATTGAAATAAAACACATCGACTTCATTTGATAATAATAAAATGAGAATATAAAAATTTCATTTTGATATTTTGGAACAGCTTTGGCTTGGACGAACAGAGAATTTGAAAATCATTAAACGAAGATATAATACACGCACTGTCTTCCACAGCAAGTTTCGATGCTTCAATCAAAGAATTAGAGCAGGCGGCCCTCAGAATGGGAAGGCGTTTTAATTTTAAGGAAACTATTGCTTCTGAAAAATAACTTGGTAAATTATTTGTCACCCCTTCACCGGAAAATTAGTCCAAAATAATATTTTTCACAAAATTGTTTGATAAAATCCTAAGCAAGATGATCTAATCAGCAAGCATTTTCTCTTGCGTTTTCTTGGGTGCAAAGAAATAAAAAAACCGGCTGGAAAAACAAAACTTATTGATGTCATCGGTCGATCGAATGAATACACCTTTTCCAAGTTAGTTCATCGATTTTTTTCGACCTCTCCAGTTTGAAACGAGAACTTGATACTTTTAAAGCTTTTGGTGATACAAAGTAATTTTGAAAATTTGAGATCAAAAGCTTTTTCCGTTCCTTCTTTATAGCTGTTTTAATTCCTTTGTTTTTACGGTCAAACCTTACCCTGAGTATCAGAGGTTAAGTTTTCAAAGAATATATTAACCTCTGAAGACCAATAATATAAATTTTATCGCGCATGTGTCAATCTACAATCATGGTCGAAAAATAATGAGAATTCCGGTTATTTTAATAGTTCTGGCGAGAAAGTCGATTTTGGGCTATCTCTTTAACTTAAGCGAATATTTCAATTTGGGAGGGGTTGGCTGACTTCCAGGCTATATTCTGAGCCTTATTGGACTATTTTTGAACTTTTGGATCCTCAAATCCTAAGGTCCTGAGTCTTAAGTCTAGCATTAAAACTCAGAGTTAAAACTCTACCCTTCAAACCTACTTTAGAGCACTTACAAATTCGATCGTGGTTTCAAAACTTCCCGGTGGATTTCCCTTTTTTCTCAAATATTACGACCATGATTGTAGTCACTGTAGAAAGAATCAAAGATGAAGAGCAAATATTACCTTATTAATGTCTAGCAGACTGTATCAGTATGCAGTTTACTATTTACGAATTCCCCAGAAACCTCCAAGTGTAATTAAAGTGAGTTACTTTCGAAAAAGAAATCTTTTACATAATTAACAGTAATTACTAAACTATTAATTGCGGAACGACCGTTTTGAGGGCGCGAAGCGCCCGAATAGGGAGTGTAGCATCCTTTCTCTAGATCTGCGCGTGGCGTAAAAAAATCTGTATATGTACGAAAATTTCTGAAAATGAGCCGGTGGGATGGCGAAATATCGACTTTGCTTCGTGTTGGATGGGGTTAAAATTAGTTTAGCACTATTTGAAGTATTTTTTTCATAAATTACTTATTTTAATAGAATATAATCTATGTTTTGAGTATTATAATGTAAGATCTTTTATGAAAACTGCAACTTTTGTACAAATAATAGTAATAGTACCAAAACTTTATCTCCTTTGCTTTTTTCCCGCTTCTTCCAGATGTCTGGGCCCAGTCTTTTTTTCTGCGTTTCATTTTCAAAACAACAAAGATGGCCCTGAAAAGCCCCTGAAAACCAACGAATCTCTTCGGTTTTCGAGGTGCATGCATTAACTTTTGGACTGATTATGGCCCATTGAAAGGTAAATCTTCATTCTTTTTCACCTTTATAGTTTCAACTACCTTTGGAATGTTACATTAGTACTTTTTCTTTGTGTTGACTTTTTTGTATTAAATTGGATTTCATTTCACAAAACAACAAACAAAATGTTTTTTTCTCGGCCATGTGTTTCATGGATATCATATGGCCATGTTTTCTTTCCACAGGCTTATTTTTATTCATATGGGTCGTGTGCTTATTTCATTTTACTCTAACTATAATTATTTCCATCTCTTTTGTCTTCAGGGTTCAGGTGTGAAGGAGCTTGATTGATGTGATGGGTGACTTTTACCGATCGGCCGACTGGCTGAATCAGCAGTGTTTCAGAGTTTTGGTGGGTGAACGTGCACAACAAAGAAGCAGCATAAAACCAAAATATACATAGCATTATGACTGTATGAACAGATTGTGATTGATGGAGAATAATAAAACGGTCCTGCTGAATATAAATTGTGCCAGTTCCATGTTATTCCGTGCAATGTTTACGAGACAAAAGCGAAGACTGTACTGGAAAACAGAATCAAGATGATAATTACCAATTACTAGTTGCTATTTTCGTCATTGAAGATTTCTTCAATATTTATTCGATAATGGAATCATTTTGATTTGGCTTGATTGATTGTTGATTCCATTATCGCTTGCTGACTCTCGAGAGATTTTTGTTTAACATTGGAGCTTGATCATCATCAATTAGAATAATGCCGATTTAAATTTGTACGATAAAGTGATAACAAAAGCATGATTGATGATGACTTAGCCCAAAAGACAACTTAAATGATAAAAGTACCTATATGTTACTTTTGATGCTAGCTCGAATATATTTTCAAACAAGATATCTTTCACAAAAAAGTGTTTTTTACTGGCGAATCAACTTATATTTTCATAAACTCTTTGACGTGAGATTGTAGATAACGCTTGTTTTTATTACCGCCTAATAAATAGTAATGGCATTACTTTAATATACTTATATGAATTATAGAAGTTTTTGAATTTTATTCTGCAAGGCACAGAGGCAAGGTTCTTGAAAAAATTAGTTTGGACTGGTTTGGATTGATTTATAAATGAAACATTGGGAACAATCTCTTTTGCCGAACACACAATATCGCAAAAATAGACTCACAAAAAGACAAATTTCATCACGCAAAAAATCTCACTATTCTTGATAAGTTACTGGAAATTATTGCTAGGCTGCTGGTTCCTTTTCGGAAAATTGATACTACATTTGAAGTGAATGATATCATAAAGAGGTAGCACATTTTGAGAGATTGTATACTAGGTTCTAATGGCTGAAAAGCTCAAGATCATCTTTCAAACTACGCACTATTTTCTTTTAAATTTTGAAGGGAAATGTATAATATAATTTTTGAATTGTTGATAAATTTGTCTTTGTAAAAGTTTTATAGAGAGCTAAGTAATTGTTTCAAAAACTCACAAAAAGATGGGATAAAAGTCTTTAAATTTATTCTGATATACTACCAGCCTAATATCTTTGTTGTTGGTCATTCAGCCATTGCACAAGAAACATGTGTTCTTTTTTGTCACTTGCACTATTTTTTATAAGAACCAGTAAATTTTTTTAAAGGTTTGGCTGTCCTTTTTTGCACTTTGAGCCTGAAATTGTTTTTGAATTGCTCAAAACCCGGCGTATTTAATTTTTGAGCCTCGTATTGTTCTTATAAAATTCTTATAAAAAAAAAAAGTTCAGTTGGAAAACATTATCAATCCGATAAAAGTTTGACTTATAAAAATAATTTGTTAGTGTCGAAATTTCTTCGCTTTGCGAAAACGGAACGGTCGTTCCGCAACCCCTTTTATGTTGATTATGGAAATGTCACTTTAATTGAATCGAAATAATAGACAAACTTTATGTTATGATTCTCTATCACTGACTCTTTTTTAAAAAGCATTGATGGCTTTTTTAATTGTGTTTTCAACGACGGGAATAAAAATATCAACTTTGAACTTCATCCAAGATCTTGGATGTTCGTCATGGTTACTTATTTGTCTTCATTGATTGCGCGCTGAATAAAATCTCTATTCGTCGGCACAGCGTCGATATATGATTTCGACTTGTGCTTTTCACGGTAGCTTAAAAGATATTTTATCCTACCGGGCCTCGTTTCTATTACGTTTCCATGGGATACTTTTGTTTAAGAAAAAACTTTAAAATTGAAATATCTAAGGAACCGAAAGAGTTTTTAACATAATTCTTTTTTTGCTGATTTTGTATTTCGTAATAGAATCTTTCTAAATTAATTGGAAGTAGAGCAGGGTTTTGGAATAGTGTTTACTTTTTCAAAAAGTCGAAATAAACTCGGGAAAGGTGTATAATCGAAACGGAAGTAGGCTGCGCGCATCCCCAGAATTTATTTTGTTATATCAAATCATATCCCGGGGGGGGGCACTCGATCTGAAATCGACCATACGTTCGGCCCAAAATTTGGCTTCTAAAATCGGACCCTTACAGTGCAGTGAATTTCCATGAAAAATCATACCCTTACAGTGCACTTTTTCCAAATTTCTTGCCCGTAAGGGCGAAAATTTTTGCAATTTTCCAAGAAAATGTGGAATTTTTCCTCCAAAATTGACCAATTTTGTGATAATTTTACCAAAAAATTGGTCTTTTACCAAAATTTCCTACCCTTACAGTGCAGTTCAGTGCAGTCTTGTAATTTCATACCCTTACAGTGCACTAGCTGAACTATGAAAAACCTACCCTTAAGGGCCGAACGTCTGGTAGGTCATTTACCTTGAGTGCCCCCCCCGGGAATCATATCAGTCAGAGGGGATGCATGCAGCCTAAATATAAAAGTATAAAATAGAAAAAACAGTACGGGTAACGACCCAGGAAAATTTAATTGTATATATATCTTCTTCTTTTGTGTTTAGTTAAAATAATTATCATAATATAACAGAGTATAACAAAGTGCAACATTCTAAAAAAAAAAAAAATCCAAAGCGGAAGATACATATCGTGCGCTCGCTTTGCTCTCACGAGAAGAAATCACCGGGCAGGGAAAAATCGGCTCCGGAAAGTAAACATTGCTAAGATGACGAAACCATTTAACTGCCTGATTTAAAATTTTGCCTTGGGTCGATGATCACTATTTGGGCGCCTTCTGGAGTGCCCGGCTCAAAAAGTCTAGCCGGATTTGTATATGATTTGACGAATCGAGTGGAAAATAAAAATTTTGGTGCAAACAAGTTTCAAAATCACAATCTCCAGTCACCTTTGAGGGAAAGATACAAGTTGAAAGATGACCTAAATCAAAGTAAAGACTTTAATTTCAAAGAGTAAAGGCCACTTGGCCTGATCCGTTTTAGTTTGATTTATTTTTTATCTGCTTACACACTGATCTACAAATTTCATATATTTTTATTATGAAATTTTTGGCTGTTGTTTCTTCTTTGAAATGGCTTATTTTACTTTGTTTGTCTGTAACGATAGCTAGCCCGGATGATGAATTCCATGACTCTATTGATGGAAGTCATGTATATACAAATACATGGGCTGTAGAAATCCAAGGAGGAGCACGCGTTGCAAGAGACGTGGCTGAAAATCAGGGCTTTCATTTTCATGGACCACTTGGAAGTATTGAAGATCATTATATATTTGAAAACAAAGATGTCAACAAAAGAAGTAGAAGAAGTGCAGATGATCACCATCAAAACCTTAAAAGCCACAAAAATGTTTTGTTTGCTGAGCAACAAAAGATTTTGAGCCGGAAAAGAAGAGGATATGTTGAAGATCCCGATTATCGACTTCAATGGTATTTAAAAAATACTGGTGAGTTAAATTTCAATCAATAAATATTTTGATAAATTTTTATCTATTGCTAGTTCAATTGAATGATTAAAAAACTCCAGCATTGGGCCATTCCAGAATTTGTCTGTAACAGGGGGGCGGACGACACAGGATTTCCAAGGGCAAAAGCTTTCGCCAAAATTCGAAATTTCCAAGGCGAAAGAAGAAAATGTATGAATTTCCATGGCAATTGAATTTAAAAAGGTAAAAAATTGTGGAATTTCCGATGCATTTTGCAAAAGTACATGGATTTTTATCGGAATTTCCGACCACCACTGGAAAAGAAAAATTATTTCCGAGGCTAGAAAAAATTAAAAAATGCACGTCTTCCAAGGGGGGTAACAAAAATTTTCTGAATGGCCCATTAGGCTGGGATCACAAATACTACCGTAACTTGGTCTAATGTTGACATCCCTCCTCTAAATTCAACACCCTTTTCTAGAGCTGAAAAATTAAAAAAAGGTCGAAATTTTTTAATTTGCTTAGTGGAAAGGGAGGAAAAATCTTTTTCAATCACCGATTCCGACTTTCATATTATTCCTATCTCTAAAGAAGGGTGTCAAAATTAGAAGACGGATGTAGAGATTAGACCGTCTTACGGTATAACTTGTGTTCGCCCAGGCGGTGTCAAGCGGTGTCAATCGAACGAATCGAATGCCGAATCAATTGAACGCAATCGAATAATTGCAATTTTCATAATAATTGCAATTCGATTGTTAAACGCAATCAAATCGCAATCGAATATCACCCGATTTGCTGTTTAATCGCTTTGATTATGTTTAATTGTATTTGATTACGATTGATTGATTCAATTGTATTAGATTTTATTCGCTTTGATATGGTACTTAAGCGCTCGGCCGTCCACGCTAAAAAGCCCAAACGGAGTGATCTAATTTAATTTAATCTCAATAAACTCATCGAACATAATCGTAATTGAACGAAATCAAAGATTAATTGAATATAATTGACAATCAATCGGACCAAACGAACATAGTCAACTATCAATTGAACTAAGGCGAACCCTAAAAATATTTTTGTTTCCGGTCCACCGGGTGACGAAAAAAACACTCACCCGGCCGGCCGCAAAAAAATTTTTTTGCTAAATTTCGATCCCAAAACTCGATTTTTTAAAGCACTCGTAGAAGTTAAAATGATGGTCTTCTTTACCTTAAATCTGTAGTAACTTGACACTGCTACAGGCTTCGGCATAAGAAAAATTCACGTGTGATCATCGCACGCCTAGATTTTGATTTACGGTGGTCTAGGCGTGCGATTATTCAAATACTTAATTTTCATCGTTTATATTTTCAATTGTGTTACAATATCTCTAAGAACTGGCATTCTCTTTCATTTTGAATATTTATCTTCAATTGCTAAAGGCTCCTGATTACGAAGTGAACTTTTTTGAGAAAAAAGTAGAGTGAGAGAAACATTTCCCCAATTTTTTAAATCCTCACTTTATGAATGTTTCTTTTTATTTTACTCACAAGTCAGCATGATTCCTTTTATAAAAACAAAGCTGTTTACTTACTGAAAATTCCCCACTTTGTGAATGTTTCTATTTATTTTACTCACAAATCAGCATGATTCTTCTATAAAAACCAAGTTGTATATAAAAAAAACATTCTTAAAAGTTGAGTTGCAAGCAAGAATTAACAAATACAATGCAGGGTTTAGTTTGAGATGAATAAAATTTCATTTATATAACAATGATCAGGATAACCCCTTCATTCCAAGTGATTTCTAGGCGTGCATTTTACAGTAGAATATAAAATATCACGTGCGATAAATCACCCGCCTCAAAGACTGATTCACGAAAGTTTTCCAAACAAACAAACAACCCTAACCCTAACGATGATGTACGAAAAAAAAATGCGGCCGGGTGACGACGAAATAAATTTTCACCCGGACGGTGGACCGGAAACAAAAATTTTTTTCGGGTTCGCCTAATCTAACCTTACTCGAACGCAATCAAACACAATTGAATATTACCCAGGAATCGGCCGTTTGACGTTATGTTCGACAATCAAATTGCGATTATTCCATCATGTTCGATTGATTCAATTTTTGTTTGAAGTTTTTCGATTGACACGTTTGCTTCGTCTGAGGCGGCAATCACAAATATTTTAATTTTGCGTCCTCGTTGGGTCTAAAAAGTGAGTCAGTCAGTCGGTCGGTCGGTCGTAAAAAATTTCGGGTTTCCATTTTTCCTTCCATTTTTGGAGTGCATTTTTGGAGGAAACTTCCAGCCAGCCAGCAGCCAAAACAACCGCATGTAATGGGTGGTTTAAATTTATGACCTTTGAACACTGTCCGACCCCATAATGGCGCATGTAATGATAAAAAAAGTCAAAATGCTGCGCATGTGCTAGAAATCGCTCTCAAAAAATCGGCAATAAAAAAATTTTTGAACGAAGGAAAGGTCATTGACAGAAAAAGTCAGACAAATTTACCAACTCACCAACTCAATTCTACTCAATTTTTGAGAGTCGGTCGGGCGACGCGAAACAAAGATATTTGTGATTGCCGCCTGACCGACTGATAATTTTTCTTACTTTTCCGAATCTTTGAGTCAGAAAGTTGCAAAATTCTCAGAATTAAATCCAATTTTATCCATTCCATCCTTCGCTTTACCCGCCATCTTTTTTCAATTTTGATCGCACAAGAATTCAACTTCACCACATTTGAACAAAATAGGGTTTGCATCTCGAAATCCAAGGACCGCTTTGAAAAACCGTCTATGTAAACACGGCAAAACAGCTGACTGTTTATTTTCGATTTCTGATAGATTTGATTTTTGCCAGACTCATAGTTTTAAAATCCATTTTTCCAACGTTTTTTCACCAACATTAAGTTGAAATACCTCCATTTAAAGCATGTTCAAAGTTCACAATAACAACTTTCTTTTTATTACGGAAACCAAACAAGTGAGAAGAAGTCATTTAAAACTAAAAGTCAGTGCTCCGTGGTTGTGTAATCCATTTTCACAGTTTTTTTATTCTACGTCATTTTATAAACCTCTTTGAAGAACGTGTCACTCAATAAGGAATTTTATAACATTTCATGACAGATTAAAAAGACAATTAGAAAACGAAAGTTTCTTCATTTTTCATTTTCGCATTTATGGGGAAGAATGAAATTTTCAGAAGATGCTTTATTCGATATAATGATTCCCATTTCCGTAAATACGTGATTCCCCATGGTTGCAAAATGGTAGCTATGGGTAATTCCTTTGTTCTTTTGCTATTTTCTTTTGTTCTGTGTGAGGTAAAAACGCTTTGTAAATCAAAGTAATTCAACTAACTGACCAACCGACTGACCGACTCATTTTTTTACCTAAAAAACAATGTGAACACAAGTTATTTGTGACCGCAGCCTTAAAACAATGACACATTAATGGACATTTTGCTTTTTCACGATACCGTTTTATCTCTAGTTATAATTAGACCTTTTGCTATTTGACTCGTAACCCAAAGAATGCAGTCCTCTTCAGGGTTACATTTTTTAACAAAATTTGCATGAATTTCCAACAAGATAAGCCCCAAATTTCTCTAACCTCAGTAGCACACCTCTGTTGGACTGCAAATTAGTATTCTTGAGTCCTGGAGTTCTATATATGGAATTATGGGCTATTTTTAAAAGCTTTTACATATAGAAAGGAGAAAAACCAAATCAAAGAGTGTTTTAGTTTTCCCATTATGATACTTGATAGGGTTTCTCACCATATTCTGCATCTTATACTCTCTGGAAATGACAATATTTCTCAAAGAAGCTTTTTTGCATACAATTTTATTTCAGACTGTCTAAACTTGATTAAAGATTAATGCTAATGTTTCGTTCCTCTTCTTTGAACACTCTTCTAGAACGTAAATTCTATTTAAATTGATATTCATATCTTTTAAATCTTATAGTGTGATTTTTATAAAAATTCTTGAAAATGTGGTTTCTTATGCAATATAATTTTGCTGGTAGATTTAAAATAATCTACATTATAATAATCTCTTCTATTTTTAAAGTTTTCATGGATTCAAAATATTGATTTTCTAATACTGATTTTTCAAAACAGCTTAATTGGAACTATCACTTTTTTCGATTGATTTTTGACTCTCTTGCTTGTCATAGCATCAAAAACAGTCTAGTCAAAGTCTTAATGTTAATAAAATTTATGTACTCAGCCGCAATTCTGACCCATAAACCTATAAAAAAGAAACCAGGTAACTCAGAGGGTTGAGAAAGATAAATCTTGCTCAAAGAGTAATAATCGAGCCTCCTAGGGACAGTCTTTATCAGTATGCATGGTTTTAAGTTTTATCCTAAGGTTCAGGGGGGTGTAATTTTAAAATAATTTTATGGGAACACCTCCAAGCCATTTTAAATTATAGTTTGGAATTGGAATTGCTACTAAGGGGTGTCCAAGGAGCTTGCCTTTGAGGGGATCAGCTTATTCAATAACTGTATATTGCATATCATTGTAGACATCCCAGTTTATGAAACTTGCCTTAAAAATGGCAATTATGTTTGTTTCATAGATGAAGTCTTCTAGACTTTCAAAATTCTTTTTTCATTCATTTAGGTCAAACCAAGAGTAGATGTTCACAATATCATGGTTACGAATCATTGGATATTAATGTTGCACCTGTTTGGGAGAAAAACATCACCGGTCAAGGTGTTGTAGTATGTATCCTTGACGATGGTCTGGAGTATACTCACCCTGATCTGAAACGGAACTATGAGGCACGTGCAAGTCATGATTATAACGGGAATGATAATGACCCAATGCCAAGATACACATCAGATCGAATCAATAAACATGGCACTAGGTAAGACTATATGGTTTTTCTGTGGCTCTTCTATGGTAGTTGGTCTTTGGCGCTGAAATTTTCATATGAAATTAAGTTAATTATTTGCTGAATGCAAATGAGAAATTTATAGTGATTGTAAGAATGATTATTCAAAAAGTGGTAATTTTTAATGTAGAATGTTGGCAATCTTGTTGGCAAAAGTAGTCGAATGGTAGACTGGAGTCGTTTATAATGCACGTAATACAGTAGTATAGGCAGTAGTTATATGACAATATGATTATTGTTACGGGATTTAGTTTGTATAAACGACTGGAAGAATCCGGTGTTCCGGCCTTTTAGAATTCCCAGCTAGCTACGCAGAAACTTGCGTAGCGAGAAAATAATTTATCAAGCAACAAAAAACTCTCAAAAACAAGATCAACTCAAATGAAAAAATTTTAACACACAAATCAACACATTTTTTTTTTCAAGAATTTTTTTTGAGCGGAAAAAAGTTATAATTGCAACATTGACACTTTTCTTTTGTTTGGAGTTAGTGCACAAAGGTTTCTACACGACTAAAATTGTTCCCTACATTACTTTTTCCTTTATTTCTACTTATGAATTAGTCGTCTAGCTTGCTAGACTAGTCGAATGGGAATGTTTGACATAATAATTTGACTGCGGTCAAGACGATCAACATCTTTATTGTGCTTTTTAGTTCATTGAAACCTGTTTTATCCTTGCTAAGAACTATCTTCTATACTAATTTAGTTTAGAGTTTATGAAAAATTTCTGTAACGCTAGCCCAGTAACATATCAAGGTTTCTAAAATTTGAACGCCGCGGCTGGAAAACCTATCCTCCTTCGATACAAAAAGTCTCGCGCTAAGTTTGACAAGCGTAGAAAACTCGGATTAGAGAAGACTCTTCACTGCTATTTGTAAGCGAAAAAAGTTCTGACGTCAATTTCATGAAAAAGTACTGCGACGTCACAAATTTTCAAATAAAAAGGTGTGGCATTTTTGTTGCACGATTTCGAATTATTTTATATCAACACACGCAACCAAATCCAACATTGTTGTTGATGATTAAACTTCGTCTAACATTATTTAAAAAGGTTTCAATGTTGGTTGCATTGCATATGCGCCGGTCTTAAGCTGTCCGCATGTGAAGCCAACAAGCGGGAAAACCTTCACTGCTCAATCGCAAAGCGCGAGCCTCTCCTTCACAACTAAGGCTTTTTCTTTCCTAGAAGCAACCCTCTCACCGCCTCAGACACCTTTGGGCGTCTGCAACGACGGGTACCCTCGATAATTTTGACAGGGTCACTATGGCATTTCATTGAACACAAACTTCCGTTATCTTAAAAAGACATATCATCGAGGCTAATGTAGAAAGTTTAGAAGTATAATTTTTATTATTGTATTCAGCATTTTAAACCAAAACGATGTCAGGAATTAACCCACATTATAGTATTTTAAAGGCTTTTGATGTGCAACAAGCAAAACCGTTAACCGGCGTTTGCGACGACGGGAACCGTCTAGTTGCCACTAGATGTGTTTGTAGCATTGCAGAAATATGGAAATCTAAATGAAGTGACATAATTACTGACATTCCAACTATATTGCTTTAGGAATTAAGTCGTTGTCATGGAAAGTACCTAATTTTAATTTAAGTTGTTTTTATATATAGTCGAGCAGTTTAATTCAATGATGTTGATCATGTGCTACTAATTAATTCCTTAATTATTGAGATTTTTCTTGATTATAAGTTTCCTGTTTACAAACGAATGCCCCTCCTCGATGTTCTGTAGTGAGAGAAGAAAGTATTTAGTAAATCCTTAAAACATCTTCGGACTTAATACAGAAAATTTTCAATTCCCCATTAGACTAGAATCTAGCTTTTTGATAATTTTTATGACGTAGTGAAGTAGACTAGGAGCGTTTGGCGAGGTCACCATTTTGAGAGAATGTTAAAAATCCAAATAACAATAAAACTACTTGGAGCTCAAAGATATAATCAAAAATGAGAAACAAACATCAATATCAGCTATTTGTAATCCCTTATTCTCAAATAAAAACATCGCTTCATTCTTTTTTTACCTCCAAAAACAACTAAAATCTAAGCAAAAGTATTTTGCCATATATTACCGGGCCATTTAATCGCGCCATCTAGTCTATAAAATCTTTAAGTAGACCCCGGGCTAATTCTCCATGGAAAAATCTGACAGCATCAATTTTATAACTTACCTTAACTTAAAACCTCGTTCTTTTTTTGCACCAAAAAAGCACCTGTTTTTTTAGCAAATATATACTGAGAACAATTATTCCATTTTAGAAAGGGGCCAACCTTTGATCCGTAGCATCTTTCGTGGGACTCAACCGCATGTGATTGGTTCGAAATTATATAGGATTATATAGAATTTTTCTCGAGAGAGAGGGCTTGCGAATTAGGCTGGCAAAAGTTTTTATGGTAAAAAAACTGACGATGTAGGCAAAATTTCTAACCCCGAAAATGATCGATATCATAGTATAAAGCATGAAATTATGAGAAAAAAAAGTATACTGCAACACGTCTTTTACTCAAATATATAAAGAAATCAGGCTTTCGAAGTTCAAAATTCTGTCAGTTAGGGTACGATTGAAGTCAAATTTTGTCTAAAACGTAACAGATTCCACAGTTTTTCCACAGGATATCAAATTTTAAATCGTCATATCTTTCTGTGTGTATTAGTATAAGACCTTTTGTAGTGTACTTTTTGCTTAGAATTTCATGCTCCATCCGATGATAACAATAATTTTTGTTGAATTCGACTTTTAAAAATCGTCAATTTTTTACTAATCTTGGAGGTTATAAGTTTTGTCCCACTCAAAAAAGTCTCAAAATCCTATCTACTTTCGAAAATTTTTTTTTCTAAAAATCGTCAATTTTTTACTAATCTTGGAGGTTATAAGTTTTGTCCCACTCAAAAAAGTCTCAAAATCCTATCTACTTTCGAAAATTTTTTTTTCTAAAAATCGTCAATTTTTTACTAATCTTGGAGGTTATAAGTTTTGTCCCACTCAAAAAAGTCTCAAAATCCTATCTACTTTCGAACCAATCACGTGCGGTCGAGTCCCACGAAAGATGCTGCAGATCAAAGGTTGGCCCCTACTAATTTGCAGTCTTTCTGGAGAACTACTTTAACAGTTAAGGAAAAAAAACAGAACAATATTTGGTTAAAATTGAAGCAAAAGCTTTTCGGTCTTATACCATCATCGTTGCTGTAGATCAATATTTTTAAAAGTTATCTTCCATTTAAAAAAACTAAGTATAAAAGTACATTACTCTGAGTTTCGTGTTTTCACACTACCGTAAATCACCGATTAAGCGCCCGTGCGCTTTTTAAATTTTTCAGGCTCTGAGAGGGGCACTTATTCAAGCGGGGCGCTTATTTTTTTATTTCAGAAATTCGTATATCAACAAATTCGGAATCTGCTTAAACTTAACTTCAAAAAAGGATGAATAAAAGAAAAATCCAATAAGAAACAGAAAAAAAAGAAAGCTAAAAGACCTTGATTTTTATTTTTGTTCCAATTTTTTTCGACTGTTAATCATCTGAAGAGAAATTCTTATCCCGGAAATTAGCCTAGGCCACCAATTCGAATAAGCGCCCCTCCCTGGAGGGGGGTGGCTTATTCAAAGGGGGGCGCTTATTCGAGCGGGGCGCTTATAAAATTATTTTAACTAAATGGGGGGCGTTTTTTCGAGCGGGGCACTAATTCAAGCCGGGCGCTTAATCGGTGATTTACGGTATTCATATGTACAAAATGATTGGAAAAAATTGAAATTCGACGTAAAAAGTTAAAAAACTGGATAGTTAGTGCAATAAAACTAGGTAATAAAAACAATGATGAAAGCATTAAAAAGTATTGAAAATAAAATTTATGATTTGTCCGGGGGGACCGATTCGAAGTTTTTTAGAATAAATTTGTTGTTATGACGACATTTAGAAATAAGTTCAGATCTCTGGTTAACGAGATCGAGTTCTGACGTAATTATATGAAATTTTTCTGTGAGACAGAGGTTACATTTTTTTGAGCCATTAACATACGGGTGGGCGTGGTCGATAATTTTCCATGACAATTTCGGCTGTATATTTTTAATTTGTAGGTCCCAAACGTGGTTGGATAACTCTGTTTACGCTCTTTTGGTTTCATATTTGAAGGTGTGTTTATGTCCGTACCATCTTTGTTTGAAGGTGTTTGCTGTTTAGCCCATATAAAATTTTTCTATGTTTGTTTCGGACTCTTCGATTTTGCATTGATAAATGACTTCGTTTTGGAGACATTTGCCGTTTAACGGACAGTCAGTTTTTCTTCTGCAGTTGCATTGTTTGACGTTTAGTGGTTCTGGTTCTGGTTCGTTTGAGTTGAGGATTTTTTGTTATGGGAGGAAATGATGTTTGAAACATTTGGCATACATCTGTAACTAACTTTGAGATTATTTCTGTTATAAAGTTTGAAGTCTGTGATTTTTTGGAAAGTTTTTCATGACAAAGTAAACTAATCTTTTTGCAACATTGGTTTTAACATTTGCACTAAATGGGGGGTTGGACCATATGATATTTCGTTTTCTGTTGCGGTGGTTTTCTGTTGTTTCGTTGCTATAGATAGTAATTATCAGTTTTTTTATAATTCCAAACATTTTCATTTTTCTTCAATCAGATGTGCAGGAGAGGTGGCTGGTGAACGAGGCAATGGTGTTTGTGGGCGTGGTGTGGCGTACAATAGTCGTGTGGGCGGCATAAGAATGCTGGATGGCGAAGTAACTGATGCTGTAGAAGCAGGTACGTTGTAGACAGATTAAAGCCACAATGGTAGGTTCTTAAGATAATTAATAATGACGTCATTTTCTACGATCAAATTTGATCAGGCAATGAAAAATCCCTCAGAATATTCCAAGGAAAAATATGGTAAAAATCCTTTGAAATCGGCTCCAGACATTCAATAGATCCGAATTCAATTTCGAAAAAAAGTTTTCGGCCCTTAAAGGTCCAACTAGGAGATTTATCTGGATTTATTAACCAAAATAGAACTGAGTTATAATTTGATAAAATTGATAATATAATTTCTTTCATTCACAGGCTCGTTGTCTTTTGCGTCAGATTTCATTGATATTTACAGCAGCTCGTGGGGACCCGACGACGACGGTAAAACTGTCGACGGTCCAGGACCGTTAGCTAAGAAAGCCTTCAGAAATGGTATGTTCAAGCAATTATTTGAAATTCGAACTGAAATGATTTTTTTTAATGAGAGCCAAACAACGAAAAACTTCTATAAAATAAATTTTTGATGCCTTGAGTTTCTTTCTAATGGATTTTATTCCTTTTTTCAGGTATCAAGAAAGGGCGTAAAGGGCGTGGCTCTATCTTCGTATGGGCGACCGGTAATGGTGGCCGATACAGTGATTACTGTTCATGTGATGGTTACATCAATTCACCTTTCACCATTTCCATTGGAGCTGTAGATAATTGTGGTCGCAAACCTTGGTATTCTGAAGCATGCCCGGGCACCTTTGCGGTGACGTACAGTAGCGGAGAACCAACGGGGAATCGAGATAAACAGATCTCAACCACTGACTTGAGTGGCAAATGCACGCACACCCATACGGGCACTTCAGCCGCCGCACCTCTGGCCGCAGGTAAGAAAAATGATGGCTTTGATTCTGACGTTTCCTAATCAGTTCATTGTTGATGTTTTGCTTTCTTCCTCCATTTTCGATTTACTGCAATTTTATACAGCTGTAAGAACTTTATCAATAAAAACTATCAAAGTATTATTTGCTAACGTTTACCACAAAAACGTATAAAGTTCCATTCAATCGGTTAAATTTCTAATTTCTAGCTACTGTTCCACAAAGAAAACGAGGTCAAACCCCCCTGCATATATTTCTTCTTCAGAGCCTTACCCCGGATTTTTCACGATATCTCAGACAAACACTAGGCAAAAAAATATGATATGAAAAACATAGTCGATCATCATTTATATATAGTTATTACTGTTTATTTTAGGTATATTTGCTTTGGTGTTAGAAGCAAACCGTAAACTGACATGGCGTGATTTACAACATCTAGTAGCTCAAACCTCTAAAGTCATTAGTCCTGATGATTCAGATTGGCAAACCAACGGTGCTGGACACAAAGTCAATGTCAAATTCGGATTCGGTGCTCTGGACACTAACAAATTGGTAGAAGTTGCATCTAGCTCCGATTGGAAAACAGCTAAGAAACAACACATCTGCGAGACGGATGTCAAAGTTGTTGATCTGTCTAAATCCGGGTCGACAGACAAAATTACTTCCTTTATTGAGACAGATTCGTGCGTTGTCGAGCAAGACAAATGCGTGACCAAAGTGGAGCACGTACATGTTGCTATCACATTACAATTTGGGCGTGGCCGTGCTTATCACACGCAACGTGGAAAACATTCAATCGTGTTGACCTCACCCTCAGGTACACGGTCGGATATCTTGAGACAGCGTGCTCGTGATACGTCCTATACTAAAGGATTCGAAAATTGGGAATTCCTCACCGTTCTACATTGGGACGAATCACCTAAAGGGAAGTGGAAGTTGACCATCCGTGACGCGTCCAGTAAAGATTGGAGTCACAAGGTATTGAAATGGAGACTCAAATTCTCCGGTACTTGTGATATCAAGAATGTCTTCAACATCAAAATTAACGAAACGGAAATTTGTGGAACACACTGCCGCGAAGGATGTCCGTCACCGAACTTATTCGCAACTGAGTGTGTTGATTGTTCACAATACTGTGACTGCACTAGAGGTGAATGCGTTCCAGCATGTGAGCCGCACTTAGAGGCTGATGACAATTTAAGACATTGCAAACGTTCTTTGGAATTTAAACATAAAACAGATTCGGACAAGAAACATACCATCAAGCCGGCTGTTGCCATGCCGCTTTCCGCTAAATTTGCAATCATCTGTTTATCGCTTGTTGTTATAAGCCTCATGGTTGCTGGTATAGCATATTTTGCTGCTAAAATGCCAAGTATCAAGAACTTACCTAAGGGATATCACGCTATGTCTAAGTATCCGTGTGCGGAAAGCACGGGGGCCCAGGAAGGCGAAGAGGAAGAAGGCGAAGAGGATGTTGATGCAGATGTTCACACCAAACTGAATATCAAATCTTGATGTGAAGAGAAGCTTTGTTAATTCAAGCTTGGGTGTATTTTAAGTCTGCAAATGCTTGATTATGAGAGATTAACACCTATAACTCTTAAAGAGTCTGGGTTCGAGTTTACCAGGAAAGATTGACGTGAAATATGAAGCCGGTTGATAGGTATTGATAGGTATATCGCTGAAAGGTGGATTAATGAACAGTCAACATGATTTCAGTCTACATAATCATCATCATCTCACTTCGTTGAAAAACATGACGTAGGCTATCGAACGCCAGAATCACGTGTCTTCTTGCCATGTTTTGGATAACTTTCCTCATTCGTATGCGCAAGACCAATATTGCACTCAAGAATAAAGCAGATGAGATGGAGTTTTTATAAGATACTTTAATAATTGGTCATTTCGAAGTAATAAAAATGACGCGTTCTTTAGAAAAAGTAACAAAATTGTTTTATTACTGGTTAACGACCAACCAAATCAAATAACAGCTTGTAAAAACTCCATCTCGTCCTGAATAAAAAATGAAACACAATCCATGAATAAATATTTCTATCTCTAATTCTCTTTATTTATGGATTGTGTTTCATCCTTTATTTGATCAAATTATTGTATTAAAAATGTTTGATGAACAAGCGAGACGAAAAATGTTTGTACTAAAGTCCTCTTTTTTATTTCGACGTTGGGTGGTTTGGTTTATGCTTTACACCCATCAAATTTTACACCATGTTTTTTATCTTTTGTTACACGATCAGTTTAATTGCGTTAAAAAGACCTTGTTAGTGTTATAACTATTTTCGTATATATGTATTTTGATAATAAGTATTTAAGAAAATGATTTTTTGGCATAACCTTACTCCCTTAACTCGCTTTGCCCACTTGACGATGCAACAACTCCGCTTAACTTAAGGTTTTTGAAGTACACACTTCTCGAGATAAAATCAGCCTCAATGGAATAATCTCTTCAAACAACAAAATATCGTTTTCAATTTTAATACAAAACCGTAATCGCTCGCAAACATTAATTATATCTGACGACGTTGAAGTATAGTAGCAACTCTCAAGTCTTTGAGAACGAGATTCACAGTTATTTTATGGATTTCGAGAAGAGCGTTTTCTTGTTTGGATATATTTGTTATACCGTTACATCCAATGAAAGGTTTTGCTAGTTTGAGTAAAGAAAACGGTTAGAGTTAATTTCATACTCAAAGTTTTGTGCCATCCAGGATGGCAAACTTTCAGTGGAATAAACGTTCTATGAAAGAAAGGTTTTGATTGTGGTTTTTTTAAGATAATGAGTTTGGCGCTAGAGCCTCTACCAAAAGTACATTAACATATGAACAAGTAAAACTTGACCTGTATCTATTAGTTTTTTCTACATTTCTTAAACCCCTGCATTCAATACCGTACCAGTCGGGATGGGCGAGCTGTTTTCTTTTTGTCAATTGTAACTTAAAGGCATTTTAGCTTTCCAGACGGAAGTATTTTGTCCTTATTCGCCTCCCCTAAGAAACATCAAATCGTATTGTTTTTTTCTAAAAATGTATTTTTGTACAATTTCATTGATCAATAATAAATGGTAAAAAATAAAGTACATTTTTTTGTTATTTTGAAAAGCTGGCCGGACAGTTTTTTCATTATTAGATAATATTTTTTAGTTTCTATGTTATTAGAAAATTGTAGGTATTATTGTATAGTACTTTATTTTGTTTTTGTGAGACTAAGGTGTTGTTTGTGGTGTCTAATAGTTTGTTTTTAATTATATGCTATTTGTGACTTTAGTTTTCCGTGCATTCGAATTGCATCGAAATTTCGCCTCTTTTTGGCCATCTTTTTGGCCCTTTTTGGCGTTATTTTTTCGTTGCTGGCGTAATCAGGGCCGGCGAATGGAATTGGCGATAAATTAGGGTCGGCGTAAAGGGCATAGAGTCTTTTGGAAACTAAAACATTGTTTTAGTTCGAATTGCAGAAATAGTCAGCCTTTTTTCTCATTGAATCCTACTCTAACCAACTCAAAATTAGGCTTTTTAATTCTATGTATTTCTTTTTTTGTTCCACCTCTAATCTATTATTAAAATATTTTCCAAAAATTATAACTTAAAATTTTATACGAAAAATCTTATATGTGTTTGCGCTCTCTTGTAAATAACTTTTGAATTTAAGTTGCAAATATACACACAAACTGGATCTTTCCTTGCTTTGCAAAATATCGAGGCCAAATTTATTTGCCTATGATCACATTATTTTATAACCTAATTTTCGCGGTTTTCGCAAATTTTGGCCGTTTTTGCGAAATTTAATTCATGCAAATTTTTGAAGGCCTTAGATTCGCGAAAATTAGTCAACGCGTAATTATTTGGAATTTTACAATCGCGAAAATAAAAGTTCGCGAAATCTAGGTATATGGCTAAATTTTCACTGCCAACATTAAACTGAATAAATGACCATGCATCTTCCTCTAAAACAAGTTGAGAGATGGTTTTTGACGAGATTTCTCGTATTTGAGAAATAGGTAAAACTTTATTTTCATTTAAACGTTAAAAGAACTAATTCTGGGACCTAATTTTGTGAATCGGTAGGGTTTTTGCAAAACGTAGCATCAAAGATTAGCCATTAGTTTGATTTTTTCAAAGTTACAATTCTAACCTAAGCTAAAGTAAAATGGCAAACTGGTAATTCACAGGGCAGAGTGGTCCATTTTCGATGATTTATAGGCTCATTTGGCTCCCGAGATTTGGCCTTCAAAATAGTATTTTAAACACCCCGCCCCTTCTCACAGACCCGGTAGGATTTTTTCAGCCAGTGGAGGTAAGAATAACGGACCAAAACTCGATGGGGATTGATGTTCCCATGGTCTTAATGGCTGGGGATTTGAATTCCATTGTTTTCGTGACAGGTGCGCGCATGCCGTACGCTCTTAATTTCCCCGCGCGTGCATTATATAACTTGGGGCGCAATGCGTAACACTGCGTTAGCTTCTTTTTCTATTTTCGAACGTTTTTTTTCTATTTTTGGACATTCGAACGTCGTGTTCGTTTTTAACGTTCTATCTTTGGTAACATATCAAAACAAAGCCTTCTTCGAAAGAGGGACGACGCTTTTTAATTTTTTTAATCTTTTGGGAAAAATAACCAAAACATAAGGAAGATTTTTGGTTATAAATACAATGCACTTTGCTTTGCAGTTAGCATTGCTGCTCATAGGTAAGCATATTTCTTTAGAATCATTTTGTTTGATTCATTTCTTTGTGTTGAATTGGGTTTTATACTTTGTGTTACAAATTACTTAGGTATTATAGATCCCGTATAGATTGTGACCATTGTCCATGAATTTTCTGTTCTGACATCTCTGTACCTCTACAAATCAATGATTTTTCGGAAGCGGTACTCTCAAACCTGTCTCAAACTGACCGGCAAACTTAATTTCAATATCAAAATCCTAACTTTTTTTAATCCTTGAATCTTTGGTAAAGCCTCAGGGTAGTCACCTCCCCGCAGTCTCTTGGTCGCCTAAAGGGCCTTCGGATAATTTAACTCCTCAAAAAATAGACGACAGATAAAACCCCGACATTTTGGAAGATTTTTTTTCACTGAGCTTAAAGTCCCTAAGATTCATTTTGTCAAACTAGAGGTAGTTATAGAAAAAACCTCATTTTGATTTAAACCCTTCACAATGAGATTCTGCGTGATTTCGTATGTTTGGAATACTGAAGTTATTATTTTTCTGTTAAATATTAGGATGGATCAGTAGTTCTACTGCTCAATTTGATTACAGCAATCGAAAGGTGATATGGAATCCACGTTTTACCAATCCACTGACAGATCCAGATTTCAATGATTTTGATAAAAGTGGTTGGAATGTGGTTGCCGGTGGAAGTGGAGAATATATTCACCACAAGGTATTGAAATTTTTTTATTCTATTCCAACAAAAATTTTCAGTCCATAAAAAGGCTAAAAACTTTTGGCTTAAATCGGCAAAATGGACCCACTTAGCAGGGCTGAAACTTTTGATCTCAAATAAGATAAAGAAACCTGAAAACATATTTGAAATCAACGAAGCTTATTAAAGTTTAAGCTTTTCGGTTAAAAATTCTATTCATTTCTATTTTTCATCTTAATTTTCGAAATTATTATAGAGATTGAAATCCTGAAATAATCCGTTTTTCCAATTTATCCAGATTCATCATGAATATTTTTAACTTTTTTTGGAGAAATCATACGGTGTTCTTAAGCTTGGGTCCAAACCCAGCCAAAACCCAGCATGTAAAACATACCTCAAGCAAAAATTTGGCATTTTTGTGGAACCTTTTAGTATTGCCGCCAGGCGCATAGCGTCAGCCCCCCTGCTATTTTTTATTAGGGGGGGGGGGTTACACCCAAAAAATTGCAAACGAAAACTGGGAGCTAAAATACAGCCAAATATTTTGGGGCACCTAATATGTTTGGGGGGCTGCTGGAATATCAATGGCAAGGCTGGGGATTGAATATATCTTCTATTATTGGACCTACCCCGGTGGGATGGAGGTCCTATAAATTAACCTTTGTCCGTTCGTTCGTTCGTTCGTTATTAGCTTTCCTCGTGATTGGCTCATTAGTTTTTTCTGATTTTTTTGCACAAAGATGTGTAACTTTAAACCCTCGAATGTGACGGAGCCCGATTTTCGTAAATTACTCAATTCTTTTATGAGATATATGTTTTTTTTGCGCATGACGGCTTACTTTTGAAGAATATGTGTGTTTAGACATGAAATTTTGGTTTCTTGGCGTGTTTTTATAGAAAAACTGGCCAAATTCGATATTTATTTATAAGCACATTATCAATTACTTAGGTATTAGCTTTTCTCGAGATTGGCTCTTTGATTCTTTATGATTTTTTGCACAAAGAACCCTCCAATGTGATGGAGCCCGACTTTCGAAAACAAAATTTTTTGGGCAAATTTGGGCCAAAAAACGGCTAAAAAACAGGTATTTTGGTCTTTGTGAAAAATTGGATTATTAACTTTTTCTGATTTTTTGCATGAAAGTAGGGTACCATCATAGGTAAAAGATGGCTCAAGCAGATTTTTTCAAAAAAAGTTTTTTGGCTCAAAAAACGCATGTTTATCTATAAGAATCACTATTAATAAGCATACATCAATGTTCTTAGCCAAATTACTCAATTTTTTGATGAGATAGATTTTTTTTTTGCGCACAAAGTCTTGAATATGAAAGAATATTTCAAGAGCATGAAATTTTGGTTTCTAAACGTTTTTTTATAAGAAACAAACGACTAATTTTGATAGATCGTTACTTTTTGTGTTCTGAATGATTGTTTAATGGTCACGCTCACATGTGTTAAATGCATAACCAGGTAGGTCCATAAAACTATCACTTGTTTTTCTTTATATCACCACATTTTAATCCACAAACCTTTCATTTTACAGTCAATTGCGATTCTGTTTGTTTTCACTTGTGTCTACCATCTTAAATTAACCATTATAGTCAATAGAATAGAAATGTGATTTTCCTAAAAACGATATTAAATCAACAAATATTTTATACACGCTTTTTTTTTTATAAGAATACACTTTATAAGAATGTCCATGATGAAAATGACCAAAAAATTAAGAATATGCTAAGAATATCACCATCATAGAATTTTGCTACTCAAGCTAAGAATGCCATTTTTAGACGATTTTAAACTATAAATCGTCAATTAGGATCCTAACCTAAGAATGCTGTAAGAATATTTTAGGATGATTTTCTCAAAAAAGTTAAGAATATCCATGATGAAATGGATTTACACCATTCTTATAAAAAAAAAAGCGTGTACTAGGTAAAGGACTGGGGGCTGCTTAAAAAAACTTTTAATATTTAAGGGGACCTTTTTTTGCCTGGGACCTAGACCTAGGCTGAACCTGCCGCGTAATATTTGGTGATTTAACGAGAAAATGCTCTACAAATGGCATTCTTAGGTTCATTTTCCAAACTCCATGATTGCGGTATTCTTACCATGTTCTTAAGTTTTTGGCTAATTTCATCATAGATATTCTTATATAAAGGGGAACGCTTATAGGTAACCTTGAGTATATTCTTATATAAAAAAGCGTGTATATCTTTTCTCCTTTAAGAGCAATGTACCAAAATATGTAGGTGTAGATGAGATTTTTAGGATAACATACCGGCTGTGCCACAAAAAAGTTTCTCTCTTTAAAACTAACTTTCTCGAAATCTAAAGATTTTAAAAGAAACATCCCTATTTCATTGGAGAGAAGAAAGATGAATTTAAATTTTGATGGGTTATTCATTAAATTCAATAGATCAAAAGTTATGCTCAATTGAATAAAAAAGTTACTTTCAGAAAGTGCTCGAAAACGTTGAAACCGGGCGTGCCCGGTAGAAATTCTTTAATATTTGCGATGAAGACTCGGTCACATTATCTCCTTCATTTGTTTCCATAGATTGCACTTATGGTGGTACACAACGACACTGGTAAAGTTGACGTAAACTTTAATGGCTTGACATATGTTGCTGGTATGTCTGCAAATTACTACAACACAAGTGATTTTGCAACAGATTCAGCTTATACAGGTTCAATGTGTGTCCAGAACAATGGTATGCTCTCTGGCTTGGATATGTAAGTACTTTTTGTACTTCTCAAAAGTTTTCTTTAAAGTTAAGTTACAGTAGTTGACTCTCTCTAATTCGATCTTCAAGGAACCAAGGATTTTTTTTGAATTTGTGAAAGATCCGAATTATAAAGAGTGATTTAACCCAGCTGAGGGGACCAATATCTTAGTTCGAATTACAGAAAGATTCGATTATTGAGGTTCGAATTAGAGAGAAATTTAACTGGTACTTTTATTTTGGAAAAGTTTTCCTTGTTTTGTTCTTGCAGCAGGCGTCTAACTTATGTTTGCAAAGCAGAATCGAAAAAAGATCTTTCTCTCATTTTTCTTGGGTGGTGTGGGATGTGGAGAAAATGTATTCTTACGTCTTTAAAAATGCTATCTACAATCAAGGTCATAATATTTGAGAAAAAAGGGAAATTCACCGGGAAGTTTTAAACCACAATCGATTTGTAAGTGCCCTAAACTAGGTTCGAAGGGTAGAGTTTTAACTCTGAGTTTTAACGCTAAACTTAAGACTTCACAGGATCTGAGGATCCAAAAGTTTAAAAATAGTCCAATAAGGCTCAGAATATAGCCTGGAAGTCTGCCAACCCCTCCCAAATTGAAATATTCGATTAAATTAAAGAGAACAAAATCGACTTTCTCAACGGAACTTTAAATCTTGAAAAACGTTAAAATAACCGAAATTCTCAATATATTTTAACCATGATTGTACTGCAAATTAGCGAGAAAAAGAATAACTTGAATGATAATGTTCCTTCTTTCATTTTCTTTGTTGATAGCTTGAAACCAGATTTACCACTCATGCCGAATTGTATGGGAAGTTGTTGGTGGTACACTTCACCTTACACTACAACAATTTACGGTCACTCGTACATCAGTGGTGTTTTCTTCTCCAAACCCTTCAACAATGATCCTGCAAATGAACGTCCTATCCGTATCATTCCAAGACATTATGGTGATTGGTTTACACCAAGGACTGCACCAATGACTTTTGAAATTCCACCCGTTAAAGCTTTGGGTAAGTTATCTTGTACATGCGCTTGTGGGCCTTAGTTTCCGTATCACTCTTTTCGGCGGTCCCAATATTGAAAACTTTCAAATGAAATTTTCTTTTACAGGTAACGAATACAAACCTGACCGCATCATGTTAGCTTCTCCTGCCCCCTCCTCCGTCGAAGCGAATGAACCTTTCACTCTTCAATTGAAAATGGTCAACGCTACTGGTCATACCATTACAAGTAGCTTCAATTCTGGTTTGGAAATTATGTGCCAGGTGGCTTACACTCATAAATGGTTCGAACGTGTCGGCGGCTTGTGGTTGGCGCAAACTGACGCCGTCTTAAAAGGTGCCGACGTAGTGACGTCAGTTATTAATGATAAAGTCATTTTTGCAAGATTCCAAAATGGGCTGGTAAGTTTGTAATAATGATAAGTCAAAACTTTTTTTTATATGTAGAAGTTTCATGCTTACAATCATCAACTACATGTGATACAAGTTTGATCTTATTGAAAAGAAATTCAAAATTGAAACATTACTAGAATCGATAAGTCGTAAAATTTATTGAGTAAGTAAGTTTGTATCCCATCCCCCCTATCATCACCCCTGTCTCGCTATTATCCTTTTGTCTACAATCTATATTTTAACTACACTCCTACTCATATTATGTCACTTACACCTCTGTTTCAATCCTACTATATTCGATAGAAAGATTAGACGTAATACTTATAGGTTAATCAATTTTCACTCTTCCCCTTTGAAGCGTTGTTTGTGGAGCAGATTTTTTTCGTACGACGGAATACTTTAAATTTATTTACGTTGTGCTAGAAAATTCCTGATTTACAATCAGATTATTTTTATGAAATATCTCTGAAGTCCATTCGCTTAAGTGTGCACTTTTTTGAATTAATTTTCTCAAAAACTCTAGTCCTTAGAATTATCTTTTCAACTATACATTATGTCAGATTTGAAGTACTGGTTGAAAAATGCCAAACTAAAATTAGTACATACTTAAAGCAAATTGATTTTGTTCGATAAGTTGTGCACTTTTTAAATAACGAGAAATGCATTGTCGATTCACCTACTTAACGAATTTTAATTGTTTCCCCTAATTGTTTTTCTAGTACCACAATTTACCTTTTAAAGTTTTTCGTGAATTTCTTTCAGGCCAGCATTACAATGGAGATAGAAGATGCTTTCGAAAATATGGAATTGAATTGCACTTCTAAATGGCCACTGGCAAATTACCGACGTTTCCCGGACAAAGAAATCCATCCTTACAAAGCCGGAGGGATGTTGGTTGATTATGATGTTTTCAATACGTATGGCAGTTATTTGACACATCCTTCGTCAAACGAGACACACATCAAATATCAACATTTTGAAAATCAACCCAATTTTTTCCGAGGTGTATTGATTGTCCCTATCAATGTCACTGGTAAGTACCAAGAATTCTTTCCCACTTTCAACTAGTTTTTTGTAAGTTTTCCCCTCCTACAATTTCTTTTTAAGATTATTTAAAAAGATACGATTACAAGCTCCGACCGATTATTGTAAAATAAATTTCGTTAAAATCTCTTGAATTAAAACAAAAATTTATCAATTCACGAAACAATTTTTTCTCGAAGTTTTTTTGTGTTCATATCATTATCATCACAATGTTTAAAAAAATCCCTTGTTTCCCAATGAAATCAAAATGTTCTTCCACTTTCAAAACTCAATACTTATCCCGTTACACGATTTTTTATAAGAACATCCAAAGCCTTCGTATGTTCTTAACTTTTTGAGTTTTAAGCCTAAAAATGTTCTTAACATGTTCTTATTTTCACAATTTTGAGAGTATTTTTGTCCATTTTCCTAAGAAAATAGCTGTTTTCGAGTCTGCAAAGCCTTAAAATGTTCTTAACTTGTTCTTAACATTTTGGCCATCGAAGCCTTATGTTCTTGTAAAGTTTGCTCTTGTTCTTATAAAAAACGTGTGGTTGATTTGCTTTGCTCTATGCTCATTTTCGATTTTTTACTAATACAGCTCAAAATGGAACATCGATCAACTTAATCTTACCACCACAGTGGATGAGTACTCAGTTTATCAACCGTAAATTCAAAGGACCACTAGCGGTAGAAATGTTGGATGCAAATGGAAGACGTGTAACTTCAGGACCAGATTCTATGTTGGTAAGTTTCGTGTTTGCCAAAAAATAAGGATTGCTTAAGATTGTATATTTTTGCGGCAAATATTTTATAAATTGTGGATAAATTGTGATCTTGCTGTAAATAACATAACTGATCTTTTCTCGTAATTTGCTTTTCCAGCAAGTTTTACCCCCTAGGGGGTGCCCCTTAAGAAAATAGTCGAGGAGAGATGAAGAGATCTTGTTAATCGTAACGTATTTGAATTTACCTTACCAATAAAGTCATAAGTTGAAAATCAGTATAATTACTCATGAATATTTCCCTTATGTATTACAATGAAGTGAATACAGTCGCTCTCATATTGTTTTCTGACCAGCCACCAGAACCGTTGGAAAACCAACGGATCTAGCGAGACTCGAACTCACAACCATGCCATTCGCGGGCATTTGCACTACCATTGAGCTTTTGATTACTAATTTTCCTATTTTTTTATTTTGTTAATCAAAAGCAATGGGTGTAATCTTGTAAAAATACTAATGATTTCCCTATCCTTTCTCTTAAAAAGACATTGACACCACACGGCAGTAATTCAATGGTCAAATTCAGCAGTGATGCTGTGATCACTTTGAACCGTGGTTATGCTGAATGGCAAGGATCAGTGACCTCAGAAGCAAGTGGAACCATTCATGTATATTTCACAACCACCACTAATTCTAGTGTGGCTATTCAATCTGCAAACACACCTGATTTTGTTGTGACAAGTAAGTTTTTTCAGCGTTTCTCAGCTTTTAAAAGAGAAGGCTTGAATGTCCTAGGTATGGTTTAGGCCTCCCACTTTTTGCCCTGCCAAATTTATTTGTTAAGGTAGGCAAAAAAGTGGGGAGAAAGATGGCAGTTAAATTCATTGCTTGAACAAGATTGAACGAAGATATTGTATTAACGTCAAAAAAAAAAAAATGCATTGATTTTAGACAGCCAACTCTCTGCCCACTTTAACCCAGAATTAGAATAGGCAGGACGAAGTGTGGGCCGTCTAATTATCTCTTCACGTTAAGTGCTAGACACTGCTATTCCGCTGAGATAAAATTTTTTGGCGATTTTGAGCCTCGTTGTTCTTATAAAGTTTTTATAAAAGAAAAACTATGTAAGATGATATTGATAACCTTAAAATTAGTCTGCAAACAAAACCTATTCTTTAATATTATAATTTTCCCTTTTTTCCCATAGATGATGTTTATCCAATTATTAACTACAATGGCCAGCAAATCGAAGGAGACACCCTGGAAGCTATCAAATATTATCTCCAATATGATAATACTGGCCCTCTTAACGGTAGGTTAAATTAACACTGATAACCCACCATTATTGCTTAAAGCAAAAACAAAATATACCTGCCTAATAATCTCTTGTACAGGTCGAAAAGACCAATCAGACGGAAGAATAAAAGAAAGAACAACTTTCTCCCCCTCTTGCGCCACGTGAATGCTAACACAAATTTTCAATAAAAGTTTGTTAATTCTGGTTTGTCGGAGCCTAAGTACACAGACCCGATATCTATATAGCGAGCACCTCACCAAGAATCGGGATTTTTTATTCCGTATCTTAGTGAGCGTTCCACTTTGATAATTTTCTAAAAAAAGAAGCCTTTCAAGTGCTTTGACGCAAATTCGATTTTCTCGCTACTGAAGGAGCTTCGACGAAAGTTAAAAGTGACGTCAAAAAATCGAATGTTTGGAGCCCGAAAACCTGGGCTCAAAACATTAAAAAAACGTATAGTATAGGCTAAGATATCTACGGCTGATTTCAGAATTCATTGCCGTAGGCAAACCTGAGATACACTCTGCTACAGAGTAGAGCACAAAGAGCATGCCTCCTTTTTATATCATATAAAATAATGTATTTTCAAATTGTTCAATTTTCTCTTGTTTTTTTTTGACAGACAAAGCACTATTTCAACTTAAAATGAAAGTAGACACAATGGATGAACTGTATGCCAACTTGCAACAAGAAAAAGACCAAATTAAAACCTGGGTGAGTTAGTTGGGTGCAAGTTAAAAGCAATGTCCGCCTGGATAGGGTGATCAAAATTCAGAACCAGTACCGTTTTAGTGTTTGCCTGGTTTACGGCAATTTCACTCTCCTACTGGCTGCTAAAAGCCAGATTTGTCTAGTCAACGACAAAGAAATAAGGGACGAGTTAGTGAACGATAAATATGTCTCAAGACGACATGACATAAATTTTTCAAGAAAGAAGACGAAGGATGAAGATCAACAAAAGACATCTAAATAAAAGTGATGGAGATGGCTTTTCGCCCTGTGATCAAGCATGGTCTTATTGAGGCTATATCGATACGATAACCACTGACCTCTATTTGAAACCCTTAACTAAGCTTTTTCCGCAATATTTGATCGGAACACCTCTCGATGTTGCAAAAATTAGGCCCCCCCCCTGAGTTTTAAGTCCCCTCCAAAGATTCATGAAATTTCTGGCAACACCAGGGATTTCGACCCTCGACACTTTTAAAAGTTTGTTCCTTAAAAAAGGGTTATTCAATGTAAATTGTGTTGCAGTTTGAAGGTTAAGATAAAATATTTTGCTCGTTTTCTATGAAATATTGCGGCGCAGGCGAAAATCTTTCAGCTTCAGCAGCTTTATTTTGAGTAATTGAAGTCAACCATCAAGGTGAAGCATTCAGCCCCCATGTTAAATGCTGAGATTTAAGCTCCCCCAAGTACATTAAGTCCCCCCCAAATATTTGAAACATCTTTAGCCCCCACCTTTTTTGGGGCTTTTCGGAAGGTGTAACCCCCCCCCCCCCCCCAACTGGCAGGGGGGATGACGCTATTTTGGCTATGAGTATCACAACGTGCGAATGTTACATTATGCTGTGAAGAAAAATCCCGATTTCATTTAACGCGCATTATAATAGATGTCTACTCACCATGGACAAAAGTACATACCAATCATCTAAGATCTTGGATGAAAGAAATCACGGATTCAGTGAAAGAGTTTAATCTCTCCATCTTCTGATATTAATGTGATTGATACATGCGCGATAAAAGTAACACAGTTTGTCTCCACAGTTTAATTTCAGAGTAAGCTTAGGTTTGGCGTTATATACTAACCAATTTTCATAATACTTTACTCTTTATCCATTCTTATCTATTTTTTTCTAGCAAACCGATGAAAAGGTCTTAAACTTTATGTTAATGTTGGGTCCATCGAATGATAATCTCTTAACTGATTGGGTTCAAGTATCACAAGGTTATGATTTCCCATTGGTCAATTATCGTTCCACAGACTCGAAGTATTCAGATAAGGTATGATACCTCTAATTCTACAATCATAGACTTTAATGTTTGAGAAAAACACTGGGAAATGCTGGGGAAACAATGGAAAGGTCCCGATGACATTCAAAAATTGCGCGAGGTTTTCAAAAACAGCAAAAAAAAAAGAAATTTGAATATCCTTTTTAAAAATAACTCTTTTCAAACGAAACTTCACAATATTGGTTCTAAAGGTGATATAAGTAGGTTGAAAAAAAAAATTTTGTAAAATGGGCCAAAACTGCGGCACAAATCAAGAAAAACACTATGTTGATAAAACAGCAGCCACAAATTTGTTCAATGAGTAAAAATCATTTTTTTCAGATGAAACTCGTAGCAAAAGGGTTTATCCACAAAATATCAAAAATGGAACTAAAATCATTGGGTCACTGGGCTAGAATTGCGGCTCAAAGTTGACGATTTTTTCATATATGCTTTGATTGAAGCCACATTTTAAGCCCATTGAAGACCCTGCAGCCACAAATTAAACCCATAAGTATCTTTATAAGACATTAAACTACCAAATTCAAGAAAAATGGTTAAAAAATATTGAAGTCTTAAAGCAGGACAGCACATGAGCCAACCCTAAAAATGCCAACTAATACTTATATGTAACAGCTCAGAAGGTTTTATGTACAAAAAATGGTATTTGCAGCCACAAAATGTACACTTTTTCTTAAAATAACACTGTATTGTGTCAGATTGTGTTTGTTTTGCATCAGGCTTTGCAAATATTCATATTTCGAAAACCAAACCCAACCTGGAATTTATAAATTGATAAATTAGTGATTGAAGCCACATTTTAAGCTGTTTTAAGCCCATTGAAAACTCTGCAGCCACAAATTAAACCCATAAGTATCTTTATCAGACCTCAAACTACCAATTCCAAGAAAAACGGTTAAAAAATATTGAAGTCTTAAAGCAGGACAGCACATATAAGCCAACCCGTTGAGTGAGCCACATGACATACAGCCACAAAACCTGACCTCACTTTGCCATCTTATATTTCAAGACTGAATCACTCAACTTCAAAGGGAGCCACATTTTTGGAAAGCTCATCAATTTCCTTATTTTGTAGAATTTTGTACTACACAGCAGCCACAAGAATATCAACGCTGTGGGCTAAAAAGTGGCTGTGATTGAAAACCTCACTTTTTGGGGCTCTATTTTTGAATGCAATCTCCCCCATGACCCCCCTTTCCCCGTGGAGATGTTGATTTGGAATCGCCGTTCAACCGATTTTTCAACATTGCCACTGAGGGAGGGTGGGGTGAAGCTTATGTTCTACTCTTGTCTCGTCATTCTCGTACATGATTGTAGATACTGAATGGCTGTTTGAGTTTTTTACCAATTTATTGACCATTCTGATTGGCTCTCCCTAACCTTGACGAAACACCAACCAATCAAATGCGTGTACAGAAGCATAATATACAAGAAAGATGAAATCCCTCGTCATATTTGGAAAGTGGGCAAAGATTATTTTCGACTGTCTGAAACATTAAAGATGTAAAATAAAGCACTGGTCCTGGTTCATCGAGCACTCTTCTGATGAATTTAATCTACTTGATACTGTTGTATCCTTCGGCTAGTTTTAATGGTTCGTGAAGATTAGAGGCAGTGTCTAATTTCTTATGCGAAATACTTATTTTTTTAATCTTCTGCTCAAAGTTGTATTCGCCACCATTTTCTCTTTTAATTTTGTAGACGCGTTTTCCGAATTTCGTCCGAATGAGATACAGCGATGAATATCAATATTCCATGATTTGCAACTTTTTGAAATCACGGAAATGGGATAATTTGGTAAGTTATGATGTATTATAGGTTTGTCTTGAAGTCGGAACTACTGACCTTTATATATCCCTATGGAAAGCTATCTGCCAATCTTTGATCGGAGTTTTCTTTTAGTTGGTATCCGTCGTTTAACGTATAACGGCGTTACATCATCAAAAGTATTTACATTCACACAGCTATTGAGTAGCGCTTCTATTAAAAAACTCTGATCAAAGATTTTTTTGGCCGGGATTGAGAAACTTTGTCCAGGGTATACAAAAGGTCACTGGTCGGAACGCAATGAGTTGGGTTTATACCTTTTGAAAAAAATTTAGTCGAAGAACTTTTAGTCCGCCACTAGTTATCACCTTTCCTAGCTAGCAATGTCTTCTGACATAACATCATAGTCTCAACAACTGATTGGTTGTAGGTGGCGTAAAATAAGTCCAATCAGCTAGTAGACGTTGAAGTGATGCCTATCGTGAATACATGACCTGTGAGTTTGATTTCTGCCAAAAAAATCACATTAAAATAAAGAAGCTTTGAGTGTTGCATTTTTGTAAGCAAATGTGACCATTGAAAAAAGAAAATTTGATTGGCAATGCTGTCAACTGTCATTTGGAGCTCAAACTATACTATTCATTTTTCCGTCAGTAAAAGAAAAATAACTCACAGAATACTTTAATGTTTTTGTTTGAAGGTTTTGGTGACATCAATAGACGAGAGTGTTCCGTCAGAGTTTGTCAATTGTGCACGTATCTTCGATATCAAGTACAGTCCGGTAGGTTTTTTAAAGTGTTTTAATGCAAGTTTGATCGGTCAGATGGCAAGGTCAGGTAATTCAAGATGTAGTATGTTTTTGTGAAAGTTTAACCTATTCATGATATGCACCACTGCAATGACTTCACGAAATTACGCAACTTTTCTATTTTTGTTCCACCCAATACGTCACTTTTTCTATTGTTAGTGACGTATTGGGTGGAAAATTTTAAAAGTTTTCAGAAGATTCTCCGATGGTGCATATCATGAATTATTGTGTAGCCAAGCAAACTTGACGATCGCTAAAGTTCTTACTATGATGTCTTTTATTCCATCGCTTCGCTCCTTTGATAAAGAAACTTACAAACTTTAAATGACACTGTTTTGAAATGCCTTTAGATTGCGTTTCCACCGGTACAAGATAATAGCACAGTGATAAGCAATGCCAAATTGGATAGTTTCTTTGACCAATTACACGAAGTTAACATCAAAACAATCATCAACGCAGCCACAGGATCTGCTTTGAACTACATCGTTGCCGAAGCTACTAAGTATTTTTTATATTATCACCATTTCACGCTCTTCATATCGGTGAATATCCAACTCCACGATTGTCGATTTTGAATTCACCCAATTTTTGATCGAAGATTACAGAAATTTATTGAAAAAGGCTCTATTCAAACTTTGGTCTGTTTGTTTAGATTTCGATCGCTTTTTCACCATATTTAGACAGTAAATAAATTAAAAAACCACTAAGATTTTCACTATATTTTGTCCTCTAGTGAATTGATTAGGGGTTTTGCGTATGGTACGTCTCCAGCATCAGTCAGTCCACACATGGTAAATTCGCTATCGTCAGATACAGAGACTTACAGTACTATTTTTTACCTTTTTTCAGGCGTAATTTATCACACGCCAATGGTTATCAATGGATTGGTACCTTGGGAATGAATGATCATTTCCCTTACAACAACGAAGGAAGGTGTAATGGTACTCAAGGACCTACTGTAAGTGCAGTCTGTATGTCTATCGAGATAAAAAAACCTGGATAGATAATCCTCCTTTTAAGTGACTGCGATTTTACATTGTTGACGTGATGTTATATCCGCTATCTTTGATCGAAGTTTTTTTGAATTGGTACCCGTAAAGAAGCCATTGCAGTGTACACAATTAATGTCTACCGGTGCTACATCATCAAATGTTTTCGAAGGAAAGTAGATCTAGCGCTCTCGATGCATTTACACCGCTATTGAGTAGTGCCGCCATTAGGGTACCACTTTTCAAAAAACTCCGATCAAAGATTTTGCTTGGCCGAGATTGAGCAACTTGGTCCATAGTATATAAAGGTCAGTTCCTTCACATTCATCTATTTATCATTCTCGTTATAATACGAGTTGAAATTATAAAGTGTCATTATGATAATGTGATAACCATTGCAGAATTATATCAACGCCCCAATATCACACAAATTGAACAGTAACTAGAGTACACGTTTTTTTTATAAAGATATCCAAAAATTTTGAAGTCTCTGAATGTTCTTAACTTTTTGAGGTTTAAGTCTAAAAATGTTCTTATGAGTATTTTTGTCCATTTTCCTAAGATGTTTTAGAATCCACAAAGCCTTAAGATGTTCTTAACTTATTCTTAATATTTTGGCCATGGAAGCCTTATGTTCTTATATACTTTGTTCTCATAAAAAACGTGTATCCTTGTCAGACTACGCTGAACCACAGTTTTTCTTGTCGTTATTATGTTATTTGAATTTTTCTTCTTTCGGTTATAGAATCTTACTTGTATGGAGACGTTTAGAGGTACGATCATGTTTAAACCCAACTACGCGACTTATGGCTTTGACAATGGTTATTGGAGTGCATTGAAGGGTTTACTTCAAATGTCACAAGAGGTTGCTAAGAAGAACGGTCAGCCAACTGGAAACCTTCCCACTGTAAGTAAAATATATTATACTGTATTGCAATCAGAATACTTTTATTCTAAAGATGTTTCATAATTTTTGAACTAAGAAAACATTCTTTTTATGAATTTTACTGGTTTTGAAATAAAAAACAAAACAACAAGCACATCTTCAATAATTATTTAAATATCTTTACCCCACCCTTTGAAGATCTACCCCACTCTTATTTCTTACCCCTCCCTTCCTTTTTTCTCCTACCTTTTAATAATTTTTTGATTTTTGACTCTACCTCTCCTTTAAGTATTGGAGAGCGGGGTTCAAACTATTTGAAGTCACATATTATCGATGGATCCCCATTCTTTTTTCAGGATGACGAAGGGCTTTTACAGATAGGATTAATCTATGACGCAGCTTATTCCACCATCACCTCCCTTGCTGGAATTATTGACGCTTCGGTGACTTGGAGTACTCAAGGTTTCATTGACCGTTTTATGCAGGTAATGTCTTTAAATATACAATTGCACCTACCAGCAATTTGAGCTCCACTTGTAAACACGATTTCCTTTGAAATTCAAAATGACAATCTCAACTTAAAGGTCTTATAATACCGTTATGGTACAGTGCCGAATACAATATCATATGGGATTTATTTTTCTTGTTCAGAATTTTCGTCATATTTTTAGGCGTATTTTTACGTGTAAAATAGGAAATACAGGATTTGTGTAAGCGTTTTCAGCCAATCAGATTGCTCATATTTTACATGTTGACGATGAACTTTTTTATTAAGAAACATCCAGTTCCTTGGTCAATTTTTTGACGTTTTTTTACGCTTTTGGAGAAAGATTTTTCATTCTACTGAACATTCACTTGATTGTTTTTAGATTGTCCATCCCATGCCTTTGACAGGAGATTCTGTTATTTTCGATAAGAACTACGATCGCTCCAACTACTCCGGTAAGTTATTTTTCAAGTGTTGATTTTGCGTGGCTTCATCCCAGGTTCTAGGTGGCCCCTAAGAATCTAGGTGGTCCCTACTGGAAAACTATTCTAGGTGGCCCCTAAAAGTTTAAAAACAAAGAAAAAGTGAAAGATTTATTATCAAAATTAAACAAAAGCAAATTAAGTTTATAACAAAAGATTTACTGAAAAAGGTCTGTAAAAGGTTTCAAGCTTTGGTACCAATTGCCCTGAAACCTTTTAGCCCCCCCCTACGACCAGGGCGTGAAGCCATGTTTTGCTAAACTGTTTCTGTTCAAAAAATTAAAATGGATATTTGTACAGTCGTACAGTTGACGCTCTCTAATTCGAAATTCAAGGGGGGGTTAGATTTCCATCGAATAGTATCGAGCGTCTTTATGAGAGTTTCTTGTTGACGGTGACTTTCAAAATTATCAAACAATGGAGCGAGTAGTAGAACAAGAGCACTCCTACATATGTGTTTTCGATACCGCCATTGAGAAGAGTTTTCCTTATATTTTCGTTACCAGGGGGGAGGGTACCAAGTTGTGGTACTGGACCAGTGCCGAAAAGTTGTACTTTCTTGTTTTTTGAAATTTATCTGAGACCACCACCACTTAGTACCCTGGTACTAAGTTGAATCTACCCCTTAAATAGGTATACCACCCCTTAGTACCCGGTAAAATCTTGATATCACCATTGAGAAATGACACACCACCGTTAAGTACCCTGCACTAAGTTGATTTTCCCCCTCAAAATAGGTATACCACCCTTTAATTCTTAGTAATGGTACTTTCTGGTACACCTCCTTTAAATTTTCTAAAAAACTTTACAACACTGTATTACAAAACATGCCACACCACTCTGTACCACCCTTGCCTCATATTGGGCATTGAGACCACCATTTAGACCCTTGATACAAAGTTGCAAAAATGTTTTTTTCATATATGTGGGGTTTTTTTCATTTTTCAGAAATCGTGATTTTTGGGGCTTGGGGACGAGTTTTTCGCCAAAACGAGGCTAAAACTTTTAGGCAGCCTGGATCTGGCTGAAATTTTGGAAACAATTCTTCCTTGGATGAATGAATATCTGGGTGTCTACAATTGGGCCTATAAATAATTTGAAGCTACTGAAGTATATTATTGAATTGAAATTATCTTCAACTCATTATCTTGCATTTTCTTAAAAATTGGATAAGTCAAGAGAAAGTGAAAGAACCTTCTTTGTAATTTTGCAGGATTTTGAGTACCAGATACTAACTTGATGCCTCATATTGAGTATTGAGACCACCATTTAGACCCTTGATACAAAGTTGCAAAAATGTTTTTTTCAATTAGAACCACAACTTAGTACCATGTACTAAGTTGTTTTTTACTTTCCTTATCAGACCACCACCCGGCACTGGCCCCCACAACTCAGTACCGACCCCCCTGTAGTCACCAGTCTTCTCAAAAGCTGAACACACTGCTAAGGGCTGATAGGTGTATCAAATAGACCTTTTCATAAATTACGTCACGAATATCACTTGCCTCGTTCTGAAATTATTGCCATGGTGATTAACTCCCAGCGTATTTTATTAAAACTACTTTCTATTCATAAAAAATCATTTAATGTCTCAAGGGACGTAATCAACATGGTAATTGTTTGAATACGAGGCAAGTGATGTTTGTGACGTAATTTATGAAAAGGCCCAGTAAAAGCGGATTTAATTTCATCATAGCTCTCCTTCTGCAAATCGATTATTCGGAAAATATGACGATCATTGGAAAAGAATCTTTAGTTGCTAAGCGTTATCTGTACCTTGGTGACGACGTTGCACCTTACAATATCAGTAAAGACAATGTCTTGAAAGAGGTTCAAATCACTGGTCAAAATATGTTTTATATGCCAGCACCAGATTCTGAATTGATCAGTGTTACGTAAGTGGGTTTCTTAATTCTACTACTAAAACATGTTCATGCTGCTCAAAAATAAGATTATACAGCCAGTTCTCTTTTATCTTGAGAGTTGCTAGACAGCTAAGGAAAAGCCCTCCATCAAAAAGGTATTTTGAAAATTTGGATGTAAAAGGTTTTGACAACACTTGCATTTACTGAACTGTAAACCAATTTGTTCTTCAAAAAGTCTGAATCTATAAAACTAGTTGTCTTATAATCTGGTGTGGTCAGTATCCACAAAAGCTAGTTAAGTGATTTCTTTATGACCATAACCAAACTATGCTGGAAAAAGTCAATTTATCATTTATCTATTTTCTCGTTTATAGAATTAAAGGCTGCAAATCGACGATGAATTTGAAACATCAAACATCAGAAGCAATGCAGAATGTAAATATGACCATTCGCATTCCACCCGCATTCTTTTGCACTGGCGGTTGTGGCGGTATGGTTTCGCCTGATAATCACCACATGTGGGAGAATGGAGAATGCATTCAACAAGACACGTGCTCGTATGTAGTACCTCTTTTAATCTCTCTCGTTTCGTTACTGACAGATATTTTCATTGAGTTCGAAAGCTTTTTGTTTGCATCTTGCAGTAGCTTTCCATTTTCCAGAAAGCAGGATTCGCATTATTCTTATTTTTTGGCATTCTAATTTTTCAATCCACTTTGCTAATCAGCTGTCTCGACACCACGACACAAAGTTTTATTTATTGAATTACTGTATAATTCATTACAGCTGTAAAATTGATCCTTTCACCAATCAACAATTATACACTGGTGCAAATTGTGAAGTTCCTTCTTGTCCAGGATGCATCTTTGGCGATTGTTTAGCGTAAGTAAATCTCTGACTAATACACTCTTTTTAATACAAACTTTTTTTTGAGAATAATCTCTCAGAAGAATATTGTTTCAAGTAATACACTCTATCATTCTCCATTCTAGAGCTGTGTAAAAGAGTACCCTTATCTGTCTAATAAAAACGTGTTTGGTGATCAGCATCAGTAAAAAGTAATCAGTTAAATGATGTTTAACTATTGAGAAAAGCAAATTTTAACCCCCCCCCCCCCAAAAAAAAAAGAAGACAATGATTACTTAAATCACAATCTCGAGAACCAATAGTAATTTCTTTTACCTACAGGCCAGGAAATTGTACTTGTCATGAAGCTTACATCAATACAGATAATTCGACCAATGACTGTGCCATTCCAACATGTCTGAAGTAAGTTCAACTTGTATACTGTTTCTTTATAGACCCACAATTCTCACTCGAGTACTATTGGTTCTATTAGTAATATTTTTCTATAAATTTATTTGCTTCACTGTACTCGCTGCATTCTTTTTGGAAGTTATTCATGGTATGCATCACTGGAAGGTCTTCTGAGAACTTTTAAAATTTTCCACTAAATACGTCACTTGAACAAAAGAAAAAATGACGTATTGGGTAGAAATTTTTAATAATTCTTAGAAGAGTCTCCAGTGCTGCATATTATGAATTCTTTGTATGATGACAGATTTGATTGATGTCAAATGACTGCGTATTTGAAAACATTCGAGACTCGTAAACTCATACCCAATTCCTTTCATGTAGCTATAAACTAATCGCGTATCGGGCCATTCCATTTTATATCCATACAGGGGGGGATGGACGAACATTTCCAGGGGGTGACTTGAGCAGAATTTCCAGGAGGTCTAAAAGAGTGTTTTTTTGTTTTTCCAGGGGGTAAAAAAATGATTTTAAAATTCCCGAGGGGTAAAAGACTGATTTTAGTTCGTCCACCGATACTTACAGGTATAGATTACTGGAATAGATTACCAAGATACGTTGTAGAGGCAAAGACTGTCAAAATCTTTAAAGAAAGACTCAACGAAGCTTGGAAAAAACATCCGAAAAGATTCGAGACAAGACAATTGTAATCAAGATCCGGTTCTCAGAGGCCCTCGTGTGCCTTGAACTTGTATACATTATTATTATTATTATTATTATTATTATTATTATTATTATGAAAATAAATTTTCCAAGGGATGTTTTGCTAATTTTTCCATTTTCCAGGGGTATCTCCGAGAAATCTTTTTTGACTTGAAAAGGGTCGTCCACCCCCCCCCCCTGTATGGAAATTTAATGGAATGGCCCATTGTTCAATTTAAGATATGGTTGCCATGCGATGAACGGTAATTGCACTGGAGGTGATTTCTGTAAATGCAAGCCAGACTATTATGGAAAAGATTGCTCCCAAAAGTGCGATTGTGTAACTGGAAAATGTTCGGACGGGAACAGCGGTTCCGGTTTATGCACGTGTGAATCAAGTCACACCGGGAGTCGATGTCAAACACACATTGCGGTTATTGCAGCACCGACCGCTGTTGCTGCTATGGCTATCCTTGCTGTTTTGTTCTATATTGGTCGCCTCTACTACAAGAAGATTGAATTGAACGCGCAGTTAATGAGCACTGATTGGATGGTTGAATGGGATACTATACGCATGCGCCAAAAGAAAAATAAGAGTAGTGCTAAGTCTCTCATCAGTATGATTAGTATGGTTTCAGGAAAGAGTGAACAGAGAGAAGAGAAAACTGTTTGTGTAAACCAAGGTGAGGAATAACCACTGTACATATATATTTATACATCCCAGGACCAAGTTACTCAATGCCGGCCAACCAAAATATTATGATCGGAGTTTTCCTGAAATTGGTACCGGTGGAGAGAGTGCTAGTTCTTATTTCGTTTGTACACTAGTGATGTAGAGCGCCGTTTGTCGGTAAGCAAAGTTTCAAACACTACAATGGCTTCTTTGCGGATACCAACTTTCAAAAAACTTCGATCAAAAATGGCGGATATAGCTTGGTCCAGGGATATATAAAAGTAAGTGGGAATAACCAGAAATAACGATGCTCCCGGAAGCACGCATTAAGGGGGGAACATTCGGTTCAAATTTTGGGGTTATCCGACTTTCTGGTGTTATTTGAGAATATCCACTAAACTCGATAATAAACCCTGGACTAAAAAACTACATCCGCCATCTTTGATCTGAGCTTTCTTATCGAAAGTGGTATCCGCAAAGTGTTTCAAATTGACGTAAAACGGCGCTATATTATCAAGTATTCAGGGAAAAATAGATCTAGCGCTCTCGGTACATTTACACCGTTATCGAGTAGTGCTACCATTAGGGCACCAGTTTCAAAACTCAGATCAAGGATTTTGGTTGATTGGGATTGAGAAACTTCTTCCAGGGTCATTATCCAATCCCATCATTCATTGTATCGTATTCCAAGGTGACATAAAATATCTAAATATCGTCATTTTAACGCCCATAACATAACCTCTTAAAATTATAACTCTTTGACAGTAAATTCACGTATACAAAATACTCTGTCGTTACAATGATTCAAGAAAAATTGAAGCGCCACCCTTGTTTATAGCGATCCGCTAAGGTTGAAACTCTCGTATTAGAGAAACTTTTAATAATCTCTGCTTCTCCATTTAGGTAATTGGAATGGAAGAGACATTGTTGTTAAATTGATTCGTAAAGAAAACGTAGAGTTGAACGATCAATTGAGATGGGAAGTGAAAGAAATGAGAGACATCAAACATCCGAATCTCTGTCTCTTCATTGGAGCTTGCATCGATACTGACCACGTGGCCATCTTGAATGAAGTTTGTGGTAAAGGCAGCTTGGAAGATATTTTGTCCAATGATGATATCGATCTTGGATGGGATTTCAGATACTCAATGTTAAAGGTTGGTTTGTTTATAGTTGACACACTCTGAGAACTTTTTGTTTTGTTCGAAGCTCTAGTTTAGAAGTCCAAATTTCTACCTTTCCTATTTCTCGTTTTTGATAAAAGTCGACTGTTTAAAGTCAATTCGATGGCTTTCTTCCACTGTCAATACAATCATAAAAGCACTTCCTCTGTTTCTGCTGTCTCTTACATATCTAACGGTGGTTTTGCAGAAAGTCGACTATCTAATTTAAATTCAAGATGCAAATTACATTCCGATAATGCCTAATCAAAACTGGTACTCTGATACTTACAGACCCCTTAGTAGAATTATCCAAAAAATTGGTTCAAGGCATGGACCTCAGAAATGATTGAATCGCATCCTTTTCGTACTTGCAGGATATTTGTCGAGGAATGATGTATTTACAAAACACAGATATTGGATCACATGGTCGTTTGAAGAGCTCTAACTGTTTGGTTGATAATCGATGGACTATCAAACTTTCTGGTAAGTTTTTGTGCATTTTTCGTCGCCTCAAGAATTAAATAAAAAAAACCTACTAGGTGAGGCTTTACTATCTCATGTGTAGCAAAAAAATCTTCAAAATGGACTGAGAAGAAAAAAATATGAACATTTTTAAGAAATCAGCTGTGTCAGGCTGTGTACATAATTTTCTGCACACGATTTTAAAAGAAGTCTATTTGGCAAAGTTTTGTAACTAGTGATCTCAATCTACTTGACTGGATCGGGCTACCCGAAAACAGGAAGCGTGTCCAGTTTTAGAGCTTACTAGTCCGCCATCTTGTTTTCAATTGCAAAAGCACGATTCGAATGTTTGAAATTCGAATGCTCGAAAATGTAAGATGAATTGGAAAACAACATTGCCGACTTCGAAACTGGACAGAGTTCCACGGGAAATCTGTAGCAGTTAGCCTATCTAGTGTGTAAAAGAATATGATATCTGTGTTTATATGTTTGTAACTAAGAAGAACTGCCATCACGGTAGAAAATTTGAATCGATCGTTTTCTTCGATAATGGAAAAAGTTACGAAAAACTGAAAATCCTCTAAAATCCCTCTTCCACCGGATACCACTGGCTGTTTGGGACAAAACATTTAATTTAATTTTATATAATCCTATCATTTAGATTATGGACTGAAATCTTTCAAATCTGGTCAAGAAGGTGTTCGTGTCTTTTCACCAGAAAACGGAATCGGTGTTAGTTTACCAAGGTTCAACGAATTGGATGAATGTGATTATTAGTAAGTTACTTACAGAAGGGTCGAATTCCATATAACCTTAAAACAAAAGTTTGATTTTCGATTCAGGAAAGTGGATGAATTTTTCTCTTTTGGGAATGGGTATAACAATGTTGAGCAAAAATTAGGCTAACAAATTATTAGACTCAGATATGAAGATCTTTCTTTGAAACGCAAAAAGTAAAAAAAAGTTAGATGAATTTTTCTCTTTTGGGAATGGGTATAAAAATGCTGAGCAAATTATTAAAATGACTAAAATTTAAGCTAACAAATTAATAGATTCAAATATGAAGATCTTTCTTTGAAACACAAAAAGTTAAAAAGCCATGTTTTTTAAAGACATCCATGCGTGGGCGAAGTGTTCGTACTGAATTCAATATTTAATTGAAATGAAAAGTGTACAAGCTGAATAAAACGTAGACAATTCGTCTTAAAATAGATATCAAATTTCTGTTTTTCCAAAGCAAGTAGGATTTATTCATTTCGCCGTTTTTTCTGTCACACCAATAGTTTCTTATTGTGGACAGCTTCGAAACTCGGCCAAGTCTCTGGTTTTACGCATTAAACATTAGCAATTTTAACCGTTAAATCATTTTTCTGTCAAACCGAATAGTTCATTATTGTGGACAGCACCAGAGATTGCAGCAACTGGCGTCTCTCATCTCGATCATGTTGGTTATGGATCAAGAGCTGGCGATATGTACAGGTATTTTAAGAGAGACATTTTCATAAACACTCTAAAGGTTAAATTAGACTATGCTATAGTATACTATATTTATATAAGACAAATCGCTATCTAAGAAATAAGCCGAAGAAAATTCGCAAACGGGTTTTTTTGCCGAAAATAGTTTACAGTCGGTAAAGTTTGCCAACTCCGACTTTTTTCTGTATACCGCCATACCGCCATATTTTCCCGCTTTCACTATCACTGTAACGGACGATAACATCGTCTACGGTTAAATGCAGTCGACCATACCCTAATTTCCAGTGAATTATATGCCCGGGGTATCAGGGGTGCGAGATGACGGGTATGCACCGCCCAACTTTCGACGTTCAGACCCTTGGCGGGTCTAAAAAGGAGGTAAAGTAGAAAAAAGCGTATTTTTCGAGCCTTAATGAGACTAATTTGTACCAATTTGACTAAATTTCGATTTTCGAAGGAGCAGAAAGCTGAAATTTTCCTACTCTTTCGACCCTTGTTGGACTGAGATTTAATGTGCTAATTTTCTTAACCTTTACAGGGAGCTCCAGGCTCCAAGAAGGTACCCTCAAGGGCAACAATTACCCGTACCCTTTACTTGCCTAGGTATCCTTTCCCCTGGGATCATATGGTCACATTTTCTTAATTCGTAGAGCCTAAACCTGGAGCTGTGTGAAGTGTAAACAAAATGATGTTAAATTTCTTTTAATTCTTTCTGTCTGTAGTTTTGCTATCATCATGGTTGAAATGTGCACACGTCAGCATCCATACCACGAGGTGGATCATTTAGGACCAGCTGAAATTGTTCAAATTGTTGGTAGACTCATTGACCCCGGAAAAACATTGAAACTTATTGTGAGTATTATTTCTTATGTTTTAATTCACCTTAAAATTACCTTCAAAAATTGGAAGTTCAAAAATTTACATTTCTATTGATGGGAAAAATATATCATTAAAAGCTGATACATCTGATGATTGCGTATGTAGCATGAAACTTTTAGTAGTGTATTTTACATGGTGATTTTTGAAATAAAACTTTATTGAATTTGCTCTACGAAAAGTATTGAGCACTCTTTTAATGGTTGTTCAACAAACACATTATCATTAAAAGCTACACCTCGTTGGGAAAGAATAATTTGAGTGGATCGACGTAAGCCTTAAAACAATTCTCTGAAAATTGAATATGAAAATGAGAAAGAACTTTAAAAATGGACAGAATGGGTTATGTTTTAATATTTTCTTTGAGTGATGAATGGTATCAACATTCATGCATAACGCTGCGCTTGCCGCGTAAAATTATAAGAATGTTTGAAGTACAATCCATGGAAGTATAAATCGTTCTTGTAAAAGAGACCTACTTTTTCCCGTTCCGCTCTTAAATACATGCGAACTGTTCACAACTTAAAGGGTGATCTATTTTTCTTTATTTTTAGAAGACATCTATATTAAAGTTAATAGTGAAAGTTTTATTCTAATTGAATTGAGTTAAAGTCAATCTTTTAGAATTCATCTCCGTCCCTCTTTTAGCAATGCCGTGACTACGAGAAAATGGCTGTCGATTGTTTGCGTCCGACCGTCGAAGAAGACGAACTGCCCAATGAAGAAAAACAAGCCTCAATGCTGATGCAACTTATCGAACTATGCTGGAACGAAGATCCAAAATGCAGACCAGAATTTAAATATTGTTTGTCGGAACTCGGTAAGATTTGTCCACATCGCGGTGAATTGATGGATAACTTGATCGAATTGATGGAGCAATACACAACTAGCTTAGAATCTATCGTCGCAGAACGTACTGCTGATATTATTGTAGAGAAAGAGAAAGGAGACTTACTTCTTAGCAAGATGTTGCCACCGTTGATCGCTGAAGAATTGAAATTAGGAAAGAATCCTCAACCAGAATACTTTGCTAGCGTTACCATCTATTTCAGGTACTTATACGACTTAGTTGTTTTGATTTTGATTTTCATATCATAAAATCGCTGCTGACTTTAAAAATACTATATTGGAAGTTTTATCGTGACTTGGATCACGAGATTTCATCGGATAATGTGGAGGATGTTCTCAACTTCAGTTCTCAACTTCAGTTGAGCTAGAATCTGAGAATGTCTGTCTGTGTGTGTGTGTGTCTGTGTGTCTGTGACAAAAACTTTGGGGCAGGCTGGAGACTTAAAAAATGGTCCGATTGGGCTGAAATTTTGAACACTTGATCCTTGGGCAAATCCCTGGGGTGTTTTTTTCATTTTTTCAAAATTTTGATTTTTGGGGCCTGGGGACGAGTTTTTCGCCAAAACGAGGCTAGAACTTTGGGGCAGGCTGGAGACTTCAAAAATGGTCCGATTGGGCTGAAATTTTGAACACTTGATCCTTGGGCAAATCCCTGGGGGTGTTTTTTTCATTTTTTCAAAATTTTGATTTTTGGGGCCTGGGGACGAGTTTTTCGCCAAAACGAGGCTAAAACTTTGGGGCAGGCTGGAGACTTCAAAAATGGTCCGATTTGGCTGAAATTTTGAACACTTGATCCTTGGGCAAATCCCTGGGGGTGTTTTTTTCATTTTTTCGAAATTTTGATTTTTGGGGCCTGGGGACGAGTTTTCGCCAAAAACGAGGCTAAAACTTTGGGGCAGGCTGGAGACTTCAAAAATGGTCCGATTGGGCTGAAATTTTGAACGCTTGATCCTTGGGCAAATCCCTGGGGGTGTTTTTTTCATTTTTTCAAAATTTTAATTTTTGGGGCCTGGGGACGAGTTTTTCGCCAAAACGAGGCTAAAACTTTGGGGCAGCCTGGAGACTTCAAAAATTGTCCGATTGGGCTGAAATTTTGAACACTTGATCCTTGGGCAAATCCCTGGGGGTGTTTTTTTCATTTTTTCGAAATTTTGATTTTTTGGGCCTGGGGACGAGTTTTTCGCCAAAACGAGGCTAAAACTTTGGGGCAGGCTGGAGACTTCAAAAATGGTCCGATTGGGCTGAAATTTTGAACGCTTGATCCTTGGGCAAATCCCTGGGGGTGTTTTTTTCATTTTTTCAAAATTTTAATTTTTGGGGCCTGGGACGAGTTTTTCGCCAAAACGAGGCTAAAACTTTGGGGCAGGCTGGAGACTTCAAAAATGGTCTGATTGGGCTGAAATTTTGAACGCTTGATCCTTGGGCAAATCCCTGGGGGTGTTTTTTTCATTTTTTCAAAATTTTAATTTTTGGGGCCTGGGGACGAGTTTTTCGCCAAAACGAGGCTAAAACCCAAAATGCTATAATTTTTCTTAAGCCATTAAGTTTACAATTGGGCCTACAAATGATTTCAAAGATACTGAAGTTGAGCCAGTGTGGTTAGCACGTTCGACAGTTGAGTTAGAATCTGAGAATGTGTGTCTGTGTGTGTGTCTGTCTGTGTGTATGTCCCAAAACTTTGGGGCAGCCTGGAAACTTCAAAAATTGTTCGATTTGGCTGAAATTTGGCACACTTGTTCCTTGGGTGATTATCTGGGGGTGTTTTTTTCATTTTTTGAAAATTTTGATTTTTGGGGCCTGGGCACAAGTTTTTCGCCAAAACGAGGCTAAAACTTTGGGGCAGCCTGGAGACTTCAAAAATTGTTCGATTTTGCTGAAATTTTGCACACTTGTTCCTTGGGTGAATATCTGGGGGTGTTTTTTTCATTTTTTGAAAATTTTGATTTTTGGGGCCTGGGCACGAGTTTTTCGCCAAAACGAGGCTAAAACTTTGGGGCAGCCTGGAGACTTCAAAAATTGTTCGATTTGGCTGAAATTTTGCACACTTGTTCCTTCGGTGAATATCTTGGGTTGCTTTTTGCATTTTTCAAAAATTTTGATTTTTGGGGCCTGGGAACGAGTTTTTTGCCAAAACGAGGCTAAAGCTTTGGAGCAGTCTACAGGCCTCCAAAATGATCGGATTTGGTTGAAATTTGGCACACTTGTTCATTGGGTGAATATCTGGGGGTCTACAATTGGCCTATGAATGATTTGAAGCCACTGAAGTTGAGCCCAGTGCGTTGCGCACGTTCGACTATTTTCTACACTGTTTGAAATTAGACATTCTGATTACATATAATTATCAAGTGTGATTTCCTTACAAGGTATGAATCCCTAAAAATACGGATTTACTTAGTGGGTCAAGATCCAAACAGAGCAATAACTCACCGTTTCCACTGCAGGAAAACGCCTTTACAACATCAACTCGCTTATACCAGGGTTTCCTTGTATTTATACAACTTATATCTTCCTTTTCTCCAGTGATTGTGTTGGTTTTGGTCAAATTTGCTCAGACGCTTCACCTTATCAAGTGGTCGAATTATTAAACGACTTATATTCGATTATGGATGATATTATCGAATCTTTCGATTGTTACAAAGTGGAAACTATCGGAGACTGCTGTAAGTCTGAATTTCTCTGTTTTTCTTTTCATCATTTTATAGTTTGTATTTTGTTTTTTCATATAGAAATTATTTTTCGGTAGAATTTGCCTTACCTTATTTAGTCACATGGAATCTAGTACGTTTTTATTACTAAAAAATCTCCGTTATCGGAAATTATTGTAAATAGCTAAGAGAGTTTAATGGTGTTCTCGAAAAATAAAAGATAGGTGTAAGAAACACGGTGCTAACTTAAGTTAAAAGTTATACCTATGTTGGTACCCAAGTAAACCCTAAACCTATGATATTTTCCGCTAAACAGACGTCGTGGCCTCGGGATTACCGACACGTAACGGTGACAATCATGCCGGCGAAATTGCGTCCATGGCACTGGCCCTTATGACGACCATCGATGGCGTTGGATACAAAAACATGCCCGGCTCTCAAGTACAGCTTCGTATGGGACTGAATACTGGACCCATTGTGGCCGGTGTTGTCGGCTCGAAAATGCCGCGTTATTGTTTGTTTGGTGATACAATGAATACAGCTTCTCGTATGGAAAGTGGTGGTTATGGTGAGTTTTTATTGAATTCTGCATATACTTTAGTGTATTTCCGAACTCAGGGCCCACGTCACCGGGGGACAAGGGGGGGGGGTCAAAGGGGGTCATGAACTCCCCCCCAAGGTGGGGCCTTCTTGCAAAGTAAAAATTTTTGGTTGTGCCAGACTCTATATTCATTGCCCCACCCCCACTTTTAATTTCATGGTGTTGGCCTTGGAACTTAGACAGACCCCTAAAATAAATGCTCTTTTAAAAGGCAGACACTTCTATTTGTTGGACTTACTGGACCCTCGACTTCTAAGTTTCTTGTTTGGAGATTGAATTTATGTTGCTATTGGTAACGGACATTAGAAATAATGTTGCTATAGAGAGATTACACTAGATGCTGAGATTTATCTCAACTTTTTAAAATATTCAACAGTCGTACGATATCTTTTGTTTGAAAATCTCTAATAATCAACGTGATTTTTTTATGAGACTATAGTAACCATCAAAAATTTATTTTGATATTTATTCTAGTTGCTATAGAATTGAAATATCTTTGTCAGACCCCTTTTTGGTACTCTTACTTTTACCGAGTGTTTGATTTCGAAAAAGTCGGATAAATATTTTATTGAATGCTAACTATCCTTAATTTTCGAACTTTTTAGCTTTGAAAATCCACATGTCGGAAAGCACTTATACAGTATTGGAAAGCCTTGGTGGTTATCAATCCATTTGTCGTGGTGAACGTGAAGTCAAAGGTAAAGGACGAATGACCACCTATTGGTTGACTGGTAAAGATAACTCGGAATATAGAATACCATCAGAAGACCTCGCCATATCTGCCTCCAAACATAACTTCAAGTAATTTATCTCAGATGTGATTACATCAATTTCAACTTATTTTTTGTAAATTTTGACTTTAAATTATGAAAAAAATATGTAAACATTAGAATTGTTAAATTATATAGATTTTTGGTTTTAGTAATAGATTATTTATTCCCAGCATTTGTTTTGAAATTAATATTTTTTTTCCCAGCATTCCTTTAACGTGGATCGTTTTTTTTCGCCAAAATAGAATAGATTCGGAGTTTTCATTGATTTTTATAGCTCGTCCCATTCTATTCATTTAGGGACATTCGAAGGTTTACTTTGAAAATACAATCTGAATGAATTAATTCACTTTTCGCTAATCTGACCATCTAAATTTAATCAGAAATTATTTAAGTTTAAACTGTTCATTTTAATAATTTCACTCTCAAGGTGCAATTCTTATTAGCGAACGAGGTCATATCTGTCTAATAAAAACGTTCTTTGTGATCAGCATCAGTCAAATGATGTTAATCTATTGAGAAAAGCAAATTTTAGCTCAAAATGAATAAAAGATTACTTAAGGTGGGAGTCACATGAAGTTTTGAGATTTGGTGAAAAAATTATCGATTTCGGGATTTTGCGTGTTTTATGACCCTATACCCTTTCTGAACACACTCTGAAAATTTTAAGGACGTAGCATTTATATTTCCTGAGATATAAGGTTTTTTCTAGACCCTGATCGAAAGTATTTTCCTTAGCAACGAAAAATCATACCCGTTGCTAGGGCCCGATTTCTTTATGGCTGATCTAAACATAGGATCATGACATACCAAACGAAAGATCTTTTTACGCCCTTTTCGGGCGTCTAAATCAATACCGCCTTTTTTTCGCGGGATTTCCTAATATGACGTAATCAAAGATGGTAACCAAAGAAATGATATTTTTAAAAACATACAAATTTTGGAGGCTGTCAGCAGTGATTTCGACTTTGAAAACTGCTTTAATGTTGGATTGACTGATGACATTCTTAGCTCTTTGATGTCATTCTTCTCAACTTAGAAAGCTTGAGCTAGGTGAAACCAAAGACTTGATTCTCAAACTCAACGTTTTCGATATGAACTTAGTTTGACGACACCGAAAAACTTATTGAAGGACGGAAGACCAAAGGCATATTCAATGATGTATCTATTTAAAGATCCAAGTGTTAAAGGAATTGAAAGCCTGGAGGCTGGTTTAACAATTGTGTGTGATGAATTATTGAAGGTCTGGGGCGCTCCCTCCGCCCTCTGGCTGGATTATTTACATGTCACGAAGAGTCGAAGAAATCGTGCACGGCTAGATAGATGTCCAAGTGGATTCTTGTATCACAACAGATCAACTTTAGATTAACCTATAACTGGTAGAATCAGTGAGGAAAATATACTAGGATGATCTATTACATTGACAATATGGTTTTTGTTGTGAAAACACATTTAAATAGACCTTTTCGCCTTTGCGTCCGCCATATTGAATTGTATGCAAAAATTTAGGTGGCCGAACTGCCGTGGTGAAATTCCCTTAGAAAGTATGCAAAACATATGCAAGTTTACACAAAGATTAAAAAGACAACAAAGCATCTTATAAATAAATATTATAATCATTAGAACAATAAAAGATGGAATTTCTTAATCCAAAAGGAAATATTTACAGAACAACAAAAGCCTTTTAGGAATTTGTTCTTAAAGACATTGCATATTCTGTTTTCATGCCATAAAAAAATTCCACGAAGACGGAGTACACACATCAAACTTTCAAAACACGCAAACTGAAAGCAGTAATTATGACGTCACACTTTCTCAATGTTTTGATTTGATCATTTGGCGGCTCTATTCCCAGGAGAATAATTTGCCGTCAGCCGAATAAGGATTGTTTTTTACCTTCGCGGGTGATTTTTCAGTTTGAGTTTCTGTCTAATGTTATGGTCTTTTGAAGTGCTTGTTCTAAGAGATGAGTGAATATAATTGTTCTCAAGGATCGTAAGGTACTGTATTTCTATTTCGCGGTTGCCTAGATTGACGGAATTATAGTTTGCGGATGTCCGGTTTTAATGTTTGTCCGTGGTCAGACATGCTGTAATTTTTTATCGTGGGTAAAAATAAATCGACGTTTGACCATGATTCGCCTACCCGGTTGCGGTCTTTGTTTTGAACAAGCTACTTTTTCGAGAGGGAGCTTCGAAAGTTTCATTCCTTTCAACTGGTTTGATGTGGCTTGTGTTTTTTATGAAATTCTTTGGATATGCCTTATATATTTCATAATTACTGTCGATAAAAGGTAAGAAGTGTTTTTTCTTCAGCAAAACTCTTTGTTTGGCAATGCCTCTGGGTGAGTGCTGTGATTTTGTAGTGATTCTTTTGATGTTTATGTTTTTAAAATTGGCTTTTGATTTGTTATTTTTTTTAAGAGTGAAAGTGAAAAGCCAACTAACTGACTTACAAATCCACCACTTTTTTGAGCCTAAATTGACACAAACACAAGCTATTTCATTGCAGCCTGAGAACAAATATTTTTAACTAAACCTTTGTTAGACTGGGTTACTTTACTCAAACATGATGGACACTTAAGTTATTTGATCAATACAATTAACTGGTACAGTGTGAGCTGTCAGATCAAATCTGGCGTGTGGCTGGACGTACCGCTCTTTATATAAATTGTATTGGTAATGCTACGGCTGACGATAATTATAAATCTTGGGCAAAATTGTAACCTAACAGTTGCTATTTTGCCTGAGATTGCTTGTTTATCAACAGTGTGGTATTGCCTCTATCTTTTATTGCAAAGAGACAGCTGGTGTATTGCAACATATAACTCTATTCGTGTCGCTTGGAGGCAGGAAGAATCAAAAGTGTAGAAAACTATCAGCAAAGGGGGCACTATAAATGTGGTTCTTTGTTTTTGGCAGTTTTTAAATTGTGTCAAAATTCTTCATTTGTTCCTGATTAAAATGCTTGCATAGGAGATACACTCTTGCGATTCAATGGAAGGACTGCGGTCTGCGTCATACGTACGCTTCAGAAAAGTTAAGTGACTTGCAATTTTTCCCTAGCGTTACGTTAGTTTGGACCAATAAACAAGAAATTCCTTCATTTTTCTTTTAACAAAATAGCATAGACATATTTTTTTATCATTTCAGCGCGTGTCGTGCCAAAGAAATTTAATGATAAAATTTAAAAGGTACTACTTCTGAGTTTACATTTTGCATTGATTTATCAAATATGTTTTTCAAAAGAAATTTATTAAAAACATTTTAAATCTGAAGAATTTTTTGTTCTGAAAAGTATGAACTCAATTCAAAGTATAATTTTACGCACAAAAGTTTTTAAAAGCTGTGCTGGAGTATTTTGAGTAGTAAGTTTGTCTATTAGTCTATTAAGGAGTTGGTATATAGAGTCAAGCGCTCATCAATCTGAAACACCGTTCAACATTCTAAACGTAAAGAAATAAGAAATAGAACTAATTTTAAACGACGCCTGTATAAAAATTGTTGTTGAGGGATTTGACGGTATTCTCAGAAATTTTCTGAAATAAAGTAATATTTCAAACTCATCCCTTTGCATGATTAAATTTAAGGCTATTCTTTTAAGCTTGGTACTCACATATTAAAAAAATTGGTGTTTAACACTTATTGTGCGCGTTTATTGTTAGTCGCAGGCGTTTAACTTTTCAGATCATCTTTTGTACTCACCGGGAGCTTTTTAGCAAAGAGAGATATTTAAAAGAGGGGAAAAGTGAAACAAAATCTTGGTACTCACTATTAAAAGATTGGCGTTTAACACTTATCGCGCACGTATAATGTTAGTTTCAGGCGTTTAACTTTTCAGATCATCTTTTGTACTTTTTAGCAAAAAGAGATAGTAAAAGAGGGGAAAAGTGAAACAAAATAGAAAGCATAAACCTAAAATTACAAAAGAATTGAATCGTGTTTATATTGCGGTGCCTTTGAACCTTTTGATATGTGCGTTTAACTTTTTACAGGCGTTTAATATTAAAAGCATGTGTTTAGCACTAAACGTATGCGACTAATGAGTGAGTACACCACTAGGATAAATTTTTTTAGTCGTGTGCGTTTAATTTATCAGAGGAAGTTATAGCGGCTCACTATAAGTACCAAACTAAAGAGTACAGTGTACAGCAGTAATTTCAATTTATAAAGGGAAAGAAGTTTTCACCGGAAAAATATTTCGCAGTTTTTGCAGGCTTTTAGACTTTTGTGATTTGTTGAAGTTTCCTGAAAAATAATTATGAACTTATTGCAAGTGGTAATTTCAATTAAGTGAAGAAGATTTCACTGGAAGAAAATTTTTATCAAGCTTTACAGGTTTCGGTTTGTCTGAAACCGCAAAATTAAGTTCCCACAAAAATTTTTAATCGGTAATTTTTCCTATACTGTATATAATTTGTGAGTTTCCCTAACATTCGTAGCCTAAGGTTCCTAGGTTTTTTTTATCAAAAAACAACATGCCGTCAAATAAAAAAATCTAAGATTGCGGTGATCCGCAAAATGTAAACAAAACTATTTGACCAACAGTGAAATTAATTTATAATTTTCCATAAAAATTTTTCCTTCGACGTTAGCACCCTAACTGGATAAGCAGAATAAATCAGTAGTCTATTGAATAAATTTAGTTGACGACAACGTCATCTAATGTTTAATGCTTTATAAGACAACTGGAAATAAGTATTCAATAGACCGCCACGTTCTCAATTCAAGTGAACAATTCTAAGCTAATAAGGAGTTGCTGGCTGTTAGGCGGAGAATGCCAATTACAAAACTTACCTTTAAAATGCATAAAGCAAATATACCTAACACAGGTCTGACCCTGAACATTCCTTATTAGCTTTAAAAAAGTACACAAAGAAGAATAAAGAAAGAACTGGCAGCTTTGTTCCGCCATTTCATATTTCCCCTCAGTTCACAACCCTGACAACGCATCAGACTGTTAAGTGTTTTGTTCGGTGTTTTGCTTGGTGTTGAAAATTATCCTGTTCTGACAACAGACAAATCAGAGTAGTGTTTGTGTTTTCTGGGTTTAAAATTAATCACTTGTGTATATACACCTAACAGTTTGTTTTTTTATTCACTTTGCGGCAACACGTATTGGTACAGCAAGTCCAGTGCATTGTCAGATTGTCAGGGTTGTCTCAGTTAGCCCCATCGGTAGATTAAAAATGAGTGGGCTATGTTCTTTAACGTCGACGGCAAGACCAAAAAATTTTAGAATTCTTACAAATTTTATTTTCTTTGTCCCTCCATTTAAGCAAAATCTTAGGAAGTTACTTGTGAAAAGATCTCTCTAAGTTTGGTTTATTGCTATAACTCTGCTGACAGCCTGTTTTGCCTGAGACAGCAAGCAAAAAATGCCAAACCAAACAAACAGCCAAGCAGTAAAATATCATCTTTTGCAAAGATGAACTGCTTTGAAAGCATATTTTTCTGGAAAATATGTACTTCCAAAGCATGAATGTTTAGTTATTAAAAGAGAAGAGAAACAAAAAACACAAACATTTCAACCAATCAATTTCTTACCAACAATACTTCGATTTGTTTAGCCTCGAAATTACAGCATGATAAGAAAAGTTTGTTTGTAATTTACTCTAGCTGTAATATAATACCAATTGTACAAACAATAACCCATAAAAAGTAAATAAAAAGCAAGTTTTTCCAGCAAAGCATCCAGAAACTACCTCCATTTTGTAAAAAATATCTTCCCGCCTCTTTTGAATTGAGAAATCAGTTTTTGAAATTTCAGCCTGTACCCGTGAGCCTGTGCCGCGGATGTCTTTTTCAAGCAAAATTTACTACGGACTTTGATACTGGCTGAAGATTGAATCTGGTCTTTAAAATTAATATTCGGCGAAAATCAGTCTAGAATCACAGGACTTTTTTCTTGGTAGGGGTGTCTGTGCAAAGTTAAAAACTGCATGTACTTCCCATCCAAAACACCCCCATATTTTTGGTTTTTCTGAAAGCCAGATAAATTTGCCACATTTTTCTGCCCAGGCAGATGTCCGCAATTAAAATTGATGGGGTCACAGAAGCTATCAAAGTGAGAGAGCACGTAATTTTGACACAATTTCTTTAAAAATCAACAGTATAAAAATTTTTGAACCATCTGCCTAGGCTAATTCAGGTGCAGATAGGTCTGTTCAACCCAAAAATACAAAAAAATCCATATGCGTCAGGCAAAAAAGTTCATGCTAAACGCCAAAAACCGTCTAAAAACAAACCCCTACTGGCGTCTCAATTCTGGCTTTCGGGAAATGTTTAGGTCGGAAATTTAAACTTTACTGGACACAAAAAGGATGTAACTTTCATATAAAACTGTTTCCAATCGTTTAGCATGCGTATAACTCGAAAAATTCAATATCTAAGACCTGGAATCTCAAAAAGCGCAAAATCGGTATTTTACAGACTGGGCCCCTTACGATCGTTGAGTTTTTAGTTTTCAAGAGAAGCAAATTTAATCTTTCTTCTACAAGATTACACTTTAATATAATGCCAATTATGCATGTAAGTTTTTAATTTATACTTTCTTTTTGCATATGTTTTGCATACTTTCTAAGGGAATTTCACCACGGCAAATTCGCCACCATTTTTTTTGCATACAATTCAATATGGCGGACGCAAAGGCGAAAAGGTCTATTGACTTAAATCAATGTTGACGTGGAGTTTGGCGCAAAATTTTAAGGATTGGCGCACATCACGTGAAAGTGATAGTTTGGAATTTCTGGACTATTTTGATATTTCAAAGCCTTTTTTAAAGTATATAAAGTAGAACTATAGTCCATTTTAGTCAAACAGCGAAAGAATTTTGTAAAACGGTCGATTTATTACAGAGAAATAGAGATATATATCTACTTCTGACTTTACGGACCGTTTTCTCAAAATAGGTTTCAGGGGGTTTTCGCACACCTTGGCAACGTTTTCTCAGGATTGACAAGTGCTATGAACTTGAAATTTTCAGGAGAAATTCAATTTATGGTCTAGAGTGTTATGAATGGATTACATTTTTGAAAAAATACTTCTTTGATTTCTTAATTCAAAAAATGCATTTTTTAGTTTCCAGACCCCCTGGAATGAAATTTAAAAAAAAAATTCCATTCATAACACTCCTTATCCAAATATTAACAAGCTGCAAAAAAAATTTTTGTGATAGGTTTTGTAGATTTTTCTAAAACGTTGACACAATATTTTCACAGTACATTACCCCCTGGCTGGTTTTACCCCCGTCTTGGCTATTTTTAGACTTTTTTTTACATTTTTGAAATTATCTATTGTTAAGTTACCTCTGTAGAAAATTTCATTTAAAAATCTCTTCAAGTTCAAAAGTTATACAGGAAAATGTAAAAAATCAACTTTCTCAATTTTTCATGTGACTCCCACCTTAAATCACAATCTCGAGACCAATAGTAATTTATTTTACCTATAGGCCAGGAAATTGCACTTGTCATGAAGCTTACATCAATACAGATAATTCGACCAATGACTGTGCCATTCCAACGTGTCTGAAGTAAGTTCAACTTGTATGTTATAGACTCGCTAAATGCTTACCCGAGCACTATTGGCACTATTAGTATTGTTTTGCTGTCAACTGATTTGCTTGACTGCACTCGCTGCATTCTTTTTTGGAACTTGTTCTTTGTAACATTAATCTCATGGTTGATTGAAATTCGATTGACGTTTAGCTTACGTTAATTTGTAATTTCCCGCGAACTTGTAATTCCCTTCTAGCTTTTGTAATTTCCCTCCTAGATTTTGTAATTTCCCGCGAAAGTGAAATTTCCATCGTTTGGAAATTCATCACCTTTTTCAAATTTCTTACTAACTTCGAAGGCTTAATTAAATGGAATATTATTCAATTAAAACTCGAATCGCGCTTCTATGACTTTTATCAGATCTCTTTTTTAAAGTTTCAGATTGATTTCCAGTGTAATTTGACGTCTTTCAGAATTGCTAGAATTTCAACCCCAACCATGAGATTAACCAGGAATCCCATGCTTATTTTCGTGAAATTCTGGATAAATTACCCTCGGTCAAATTTCGAAATGTTTTAAATTTCCCTCGTTGCACTCGGGAAATTTCAAAAAATTTCAAAATTGACCTCGGGAAATTTATCCCGAATTTCCCTCTTAACCATGAGATTACTAGTACAAATTTGATTGACGTCAAATGACCGCATACCAAATCCCTTCCATGTAGCTATAAGTTTATCGCGTATTGTTCAATTTAAGGTATGGTTGTCATGCGATGAACGGTAATTGCACCGGTGGTGATTTCTGTAAATGCAAGCCAGACTATTATGGAAAAGATTGCTCCCAAAAGTGCGATTGCGTAACTGGAAAATGTTCGGACGGAAACAGCGGCTCCGGTTTATGCACCTGTGAATCAAGTCACACCGGAAGTCGATGTCAAACACACATTGCGGTTATTGCAGCGCCGACCGCTTTTGCTGCTTTAGCTATCCTTGCTGTTTTGTTCTATATTGGTCGGCTTTATTACAAGAAGATTGAATTGAACGCACAGTTAATGAGCACTGATTGGATGGTTGAATGGGATACTATACGCATGCGCCAAAAGAAAAATAAGAGTAGTGCTAAGTCTCTCATCAGTATGATTAGTATGGTTTCAGGAAAGAGTGAACAGAGAGAAGAGAAAACTGTTTGTGTAAATCAAGGTGAGGAATAACCATTGTACATATATCTTTATACATCCCAGGACCAAGTTACTCAATGCCGGCCAACCAAAATATTATGATCGGAGTTTTCCTGAAATTGGTACCGGCGGAGAGAGTGCTAGTTCTTATTTCGTTTGTACACTAGTGATGTAGCGCCGTTTGTCGGTAGGCAAAGTTTCAAACACTACAATGTTTTCTTCGCGGATACCAACTTTCAAAAACTTCGATCAAAGATGGCGGATATAGCTTGGTCCAGGGATATATAAAAGTAAGCGGGAATAACCAGGAATAACGATGCTCCCCGGAAGCACGCCTAAAGGGGGGACATTCGGTTCAAATTTTGGGGTTATTTGAGAAAATTATATCCACCAAACTGGATAATAAACCCTGGACTAAAAAACTACATCCGCAATTTGATCTAGCGCTCTCGGTACATTTACACCTTATCGAGTAGTGCTACCATTAGGGCACCAGTTTCAAAGCTCAGATCAAGGATTTTGGTTGATTGGGATTGAGAAACTTCTTCCAGGGTCATTATCCAATCCCATTCATTGTATCGTATTCCAAGGTGACATAAAATATCTAAATATCGTCATTTTAACGTCCATAACATAGCCTCTTAAAATTATAACTCTTTGACAGTAAATTCACGTATACAAAATACTCTGTCGTTACAATGATTCAAGAAAAATTGAAGCGCCACCCTTGTTTATGGCGATCCGCTAAGGTTGAAACTCTCGTATTAGAGAAACTTTTAATAATCTCTGCTTCTCCATTTAGGTAATTGGAATGGAAGAGACATTGTTGTTTAAATTGATTCGTAAAGAAAACGTAGAGTTGAACGATCAATTGAGATGGGAAGTGAAAGAAATGAGAGACATCAAACATCCGAATCTCTGTCTCTTCATTGGAGCTTGCATCGATACTGACCACGTGGCCATCTTGAATGAAGTTTGTGGTAAAGGCAGCTTGGAAGATATTTTGTCCAATGATGACATCGATCTTGGATGGGATTTCAGATACTCAATGTTAAAGGTTGGTTTGTTTATAGTTGACACACTCTGAGAACTTTTTGTTTGTTCGAAGCTCTAGTTTAGAAGTCCAAATTTCTACCTTTCCTATTTCTCGTTTTTGATAAAAGTCGACTGTTTAAAGTCAATTCGATGGCTTTCTTCCACTGTCAATACAATCATAAAAGCACTTCCTCTGTTTCTGCTGTCTCTTACATATCTAACGGTGGTTTTGCAGAAAGTCGACTATCTAATTTAAATTCAAGATGCAAATTACATTCCGATAATGCCTAATCAAAACTGGTACTCTGATACTTACAGACCCCTTAGTAGAATTATCCAAAAAATTGGTTCAAGGCATGGACCTCAGAAATGATTGAATCACATCCTTTTCGTACTTGCAGGATATTTGTCGAGGAATGATGTATTTACAAAACACAGATATTGGATCACATGGTCGTTTGAAGAGCTCTAACTGTTTGGTTGATAATCGATGGACTATCAAACTTTCTGGTAAGTTTTTGTGCATTTTTCGTCGCCTCAAGAATTAAATAAAAAAAAACCTACTAGGTGAGGCTTTACTATCTCATGTGTAGCAAAAAAATCTTCAAAATGGACTGAGAAGAAAAAAATATGAAAATTTTTAAGAAATCAGCTGTGTCAGGCTGTGTACCTAATTTTCTGCACACTATTTTAAAAAGAAGTCTATTTGGCAAAGTTTTGTAACTAGTGATCTCAATCTACTTGACTGGATCGGGCTACCCGAAAACAGGAAGCGTGTCCAGTTTTAGAGCTTACTAGTCCGCCATCTTGTTTTCAATTGCAAAAGCACGATTCGAATGTTTGAAATTCGAACGCTCGAAAATGTAAGATGAATTGGAAAACAACATTGCCGACTTCGAAACTGGACAGAGTTCCACGGGAAATCTGTAGCAGTTAGCCTATCTAGTGTGTAAAAGAATATGATATCTGTGTTTGAATGTTTGTAACTAAGAAGAACTGCCATCACGGTAGAAAATTTGAATCGATCGTTTTCTTCGATAATGGAAAAAGTTACGAAAAACTGAAAATCCTCTAAAATCCCTCTTCCACCGGATACCACTGGCTGTTTGGGACAAAACATTTAATTTAATTTTATATAATCCTATCATTTAGATTATGGACTGAAATCTTTCAAATCTGGTCAAGAAGGTGTTCGTGTCTTTTCACCAGAAAACGGAATCGGTGTTAGTTTACCAAGGTTCAACGAATTGGATGAATGTGATTATTAGTAAGTTACTTACAGAAGGGTCGAATTCCATATAACCTTAAAACAAAAGTTTGATTTTCGATTCAGGCAAGTGGATGAATTTTTCTCTTTTGGGAATGGGTATAACAATGTTGAGCAAAAATTAGGCTAACAAATTATTAGACTCAGATATGAAGATCTTTCTTTGAAACGCAAAAAGTTAAAAAAAGTTAGATGAATTTTTCTCTTTGGGAATGGGTATAAAAATGCTGAGCAAATTATTAAAATGACTAAAATTTAAGCTAACAAATTAATAGATTCAAATATGAAGATCTTTCTTTGAAACACAAAAAGTTAAAAAGCCATGTTTTAAAGACATCCATACGTGGGCGAAGTGTTCGTACTGAATTCAATATTTAATTGAAATGAAAAGTGTACAAGCTGAACAAAACGTAGACAATTCGTCTTAAAATAGATATCAAATTTCTGTTTTCCAAAGCCAGTAGGATTTATTCATTTCGCCGTTTTTTCTGTCACACCAATAGTTCCTTATTGTGGACAGCTTCGAAACTCGGCCAAGTTTCTGGTTTTACGCATTAAATATTAGCAATTTTAACCGTTAAATCATTTTTTCTGTCAAACCGAATAGTTCATTATTGTGGACAGCACCAGAGATTGCAGCAACTGGCGTCTCTCATCTCGATCATGTTGGTTATGGATCAAGAGCTGGCGATATGTACAGGTATTTTAAGAGAGACATTTTCATTAACACTCTAAAGGTTAAATTAGACTATGCTATAGTATACTATATTTATATAAGACAAATCACTATCTAAGAAATAAGCCGAAGAAAATTCGCAAACGGGTTTTTTGCCGAAAATAGTTTACAGTCGGTAAAGTTTGCCAACTCCGATTTTTTTCTGTATACCGCCATACCGCCATATTTTCCCGCTTTCACTATCACTGTAACGGACGATAACATCGTCTAACGTTAAATGCAGTCGACCATACCCTAATTTCCAGTGAATTATATGCCCGGGGTATCAGGGGTGTGAGCTGACGGGTATGCACCGCCCAACTTTCGACGTTCAGACCCGTGGCGGGTCTAAAAAGGAGGTAAAGTAGAAAAAAGCGTATTTTTCGAGCCTTAATGAGACTAATTTGTACCAATTTGACTAAATTTCGATTTTCGAAGGAGCAGAAAGCTGAAATTTTCCTACTCTTTCGACCCTTGTTGGACTGAGATTTAATGTGCTAATTTTCTTAACCTTTACAGGGAGCTCCAGGCTCCAAGAAGGTACCCTCAAGGGCAACAATTACCCGTACCCTTTACTTGCCTAGGTATCCCTTCCCCTGGGATCATATGGTCACATTTTCTTAATTCGTAGAGCCTAAACCTGGAGCTGTGTGAAGTGTAAACAAAATGATGTTAAATTTCTTTTAATTCTTTCTGTCTGTAGTTTTGCTATCATCATGGTTGAAATGTGCACACGTCAGCATCCATACCACGAGGTGGATCATTTAGGACCAGCTGAAATTGTTCAAATTGTTGGTAGACTCATTGACCCCGGAAAAACATTGAAACTTATTGTGAGTATAATTTCTTATGTTTTAATTCACCTTAAAATTACCTTCAAAAATTGGAAGTTCAAAAATTTACATTTCTATTGATGGGAAAAATATATCATTAAAAGCTGATACATCTGATGATTGCGTATGTAGCATGAAACTTTTAGTAGTGTATTTTACATGGTGATTTTTGAAATAAAACTTTATTGAATTTGCTCTACGAAAAGTATTGAGCACTCTTTTAATGGTTGTTCAACAAACACATTATCATTAAAAGCTACACCTCGTTGGGAAAGAATAATTTGAGTGGATCGACGTAAGCCTTAAAACAATTCTCTGAAAATTGAATATGAAAATGAGAAAAAACTTTAAAAATGGACAGAATGGGTTATGTTTTAATATTTTCTTTGAGTGATGAATGGTATCAACATTCATGTGTATAACGAAGCGCTTGCCGCGCAAAATTATAAGAATGTTTGAAGTACAATCCATGGAAGTATAGATCGTTCTTGTAAAAGAGACCTACTTTTTCCCGTTCCGCCCCTAAATACATGCAAACTGTTCACAACTTAAAGGGTGATCTATTTTTCTTTATTTTTAGAAGACATCTATATTAAAGTTAATAGTGAAAGTTTTATTCGAATTGAATTGAGTTAAAGTCAATCTTTTAGAATTCATCTCCGTCCCTCTTTTAGCAATGCCGTGACTACGAGAAAATGGCTGTCGATTGTTTGCGTCCGACCGTCGAAGAAGACGAACTGCCCAATGAAGAAAAACAAGCCTCAATGCTGATGCAACTTATCGAACTATGCTGGAACGAAGATCCAAAATGCAGACCAGAATTTAAATATTGTTTGTCGGAACTCGGTAAAATCTGTCCACATCGCGGTGAATTGATGGATAACTTGATCGAATTGATGGAGCAATACACAACTAGCTTAGAATCTATCGTCGCAGAACGTACTGCTGATATTATTGTAGAGAAAGAGAAAGGAGACTTACTTCTTAGCAAGATGTTGCCACCGTTGATCGCTGAAGAATTGAAATTAGGAAAGAATCCTCAACCAGAATACTTTGCTAGCGTTACCATCTATTTCAGGTACTTATACGACTTAGTTGTTTTGATTTTGATTTTCATATCATAAAATCGCTGCTGACTTTAAAAATACTATATTGGAAGTTTTATCGTGACTTGGATCACGAAATTTAAGTTTGGCTATGTACTTTTGGAGAGATTCTTCTCCCATCATCGGGCAATTTGGAGGATGTCTCTACACTGTTTGAACTTGGACATTCTGATTACATATAATTATCAAGTGTGATTTCCTTACAAGGTATGAATCCCTAAAAATACTGATTTACCTTAGTGGGTCAAGATCCAAACAAAGCAATAACTTACCGTTTCCACTGCAGGAAAACGCCTTTACAACATCAACTCGCTTATACCAGGGTTTCCTTGTATTTATACAACTTCTATCTTCCTTTTCTCCAGTGATTGTGTTGGTTTTGGTCAAATTTGCTCAGACGCTTCACCTTATCAAGTGGTCGAATTATTAAACGACTTATATTCGATTATGGATGATATTATCGAATCTTTCGATTGTTACAAAGTGGAAACTATCGGAGACTGCTGTAAGTCTGAATTTGGTTGTTTTTCTTTTCATCACTTTATAGTTTGTATTTATTTTTTTCATATATAGAAATCATTTTTTGGTAGAATTTGCCTTACCTTATTTAGTCACATGGAATCTAGTTCGATTTTATTGCTAAAAAATTTCCGTTATCGGAAATTATTGTAAATAGCTAAGAGAGTTTAATGGTGTTCTCGAAAAGTAAAAGATAGGTGTAAGAAACACTGTGCTAACTTAAGTTAAAAGTTATACCTATGTTGGTACCCAAGTAAACCCTAAACCTATGATATTTTCCGCTAAATAGACGTCGTGGCCTCGGGATTACCGACACGTAACGGTGACAATCATGCCGGCGAAATTGCGTCCATGGCACTGGCCCTTATGACGACCATCGATGGCGTTGGATACAAAAACATGCCCGGCTCTCAAGTACAGCTTCGTATGGGACTGAATACTGGACCCATTGTGGCCGGTGTTGTCGGCTCGAAAATGCCGCGTTATTGTTTGTTTGGTGATACAATGAATACAGCTTCTCGTATGGAAAGTGGTGGTTATGGTGAGTTTTTATTGTATTCTGCATATACTTTAGTGTATTTCCGAACTCAGGGCCCACGTCACCGGGGGACAAGGGGGGGGGTCAAAGGGGGTCATGAACTCCCCTCCCCCCACCTTCTTGCAAAGTAAAAATTTTTGGTTGTGCCAGACTCTATATTCATTGCCCCACCCCCACTTTTAATTTCATGGTGTTGGCCTTGGAACTTAGACAGACCCCTAAAATAAATGCTCTTTTAAAAGGCAGACACTTCTATTTGTTGGACTTACTGGACCCTCGACTTCTAAGTTTCTTGTTTGGAGATTGAATTTATGTTGCTATTGGTAACGGACATTAGAAATAATGTTGCTATACAGAGATTACACTAGATGCTGAGATTTATCTAAACTTTTTAAATATTCAACAGTCTTACGATATCTTTTGTTTGAAAACCTCTAATAATCCACGTGATTTTTTTATGAGACTATAGTAACCATCAAAAATTTATTTTGATATTTATTCTAGTTGCTATAGAATTGAAATATCTTTGTCAGACCTCTCCTTTGGTACTCTTACTTTTACCGAGTGTTTGATTTCCAAAAATTCGGATAAATATTTTATTGAATGTTAACTATCCTTAATTTTCGAACTTTTCAGCTTTGAAAATTCACATGTCGGAAAGCACTTATACAGTATTGGAAAGCCTTGGTGGTTATCAATCCATTTGTCGTGGTGAACGTGAAGTCAAAGGTAAAGGACGAATGACCACCTATTGGTTGACTGGTAAAGATAACTCGGAATATAGAATACCATCAGAAGACCTCGCCATATCTGCCTCCAAACATAACTTCAAGTAATTTATCTCAGATGTGATTACATCAATTTCAACTTATTTTTTGTAAATTTTGACTTTAAATTATGAAAAAAATATGTAAACATTAGAATTGTTAAATTATATAGATTTTTTTGGTTTTAGTAATAGATTATTTATTCCCAGCATTTGTTTTGAAATTAATATTTTTTTCCCAGCATTCCTTTAACGTGGATCGTTTTTTTTTTCGCCAGAAATAGAATAGATTCGGAGTTTTCATTGATTTTTATAGCTCGTCCCATTTTATTCATTTAGGGACATTCGAAGGTTTACAAGTTTACTTTGAAAATCCAATCTGAATGAATTAATTCACTTTTCGCTAATCTGACCATCTAAATTTAATCAGAAATTATTTAAGTTTAAACTGTTCATTTTAATAATTTCACTTTCAAGGTGCAATTCTTATTAGCGAACGAGGTCGATATTTTGCAAGAGAGACAGGCTTCTGAGGTTAATAATCCATTTATAGCCCTGCAAAATAAAATAATAAAAGTAATTGACATTTTTAATGATGTCAATTTCATAACTGGTCACTATGGAGAAATATTGACCGGCCACGTGACATTAATCATCCAATCAGTTTTCTTAAAAATGATTGACAGTTGTATTGCAGGGCTATAAATAACAATATTAGGTTTTAATATAGTTCATTCACCATTGACATAGTGACATATCTAAATTTAGGTCTAAATTTTTAGATGTGGTAAAACTCCTCCCGCTTTTTTAGCGAGCTAAAAAATGTTTCTTTTTTCTCGTTTCAAAACACTAAAACCACACCATTCTTCTTTCCGCAAATCACGAGAAAAAACCTTCGTGGTCAACTGTGCAAAAAAAACACGCTACAGTAACCTAATTATGCTATGACCCCAATGAAAAGTATTTTTCCTGAAATTCCTTCCTGAAAGTTCATGAAACTCTTATACAAATATTGAAAATAAAATATTGAAAATTAGTACTAGTAATCCCATGGTTATGAGGGAAATTCGGGATAAATTTCCCGAGGTCAATTTTGAAATTTTTTGAAATTTCCCGAGTGCAACGAGGGAAATTTAAAACATTTCAAAATTTGACCGAGGGTAATTTATCCAGAATTTCACGAAAACAAGCATGGGATTCCTGGTTAATCTCATGGTTTGGATTGAAATTCTAACAATTCTGAAAGACGTCAATTTAACACTGGAAATCGATCTGAAAATTTAAAAAGAGGTCAACTAAGTCATAGAAACGCGAATCGAGTTTTAATTGGATAGTATTCCATTTACTTAAGCCTTCGAAGTTAGTAAGAAAGTCGAAAAAGGTGATGAATTTCCAAACGATGAAAATTTCACTTTTGCGGGAAATTACAAAATCTAGGAGGGAAATTACAAAAGCTAGGAGGGAAATTACAAGTTCGCGGGAAATTACAAATTAACGTAAGCAAAAACGTCAATCGAATTTCAATCAACCATGAGATTACAGAAATTACACTGAGAGTTTTATATTATTCTCTTCTCTTTATGTCTTTCTTTTATTGTTGTTTATTGATTTTCTTTCTCACAAAATAAATTTCGAATGCAATTAAAACGTTCGATGCAAAAAAAATGTAAGAAAAAACATTAAAATCAATTTTGTAAATATTGGCGCCTCATTGAAGAGTGTGATTAACGATTAATTGCTCTCTTTGAAGGCGTGCCAAAGAAGAAAAAATAACTCATCGTGCGATTAACGGCTAAATCGCAATTTACCCACTGGATATTGTTGAGCTTTTGAATTTTAAGAAATTTTTGAAATTTAAGAACCGAGAGAAATTCCCTTAAAATCCCACTTGCCCAATGAAATAACTTTAAAATACAATGCTCTGGCTAAAGAATTCGTATCAGGTTACAGGTTACAGGAAGGTGTTCAAAGAAATTTAATTCAATTCAGATGCTTACATAGAGTAAGCCACTGTTTCCTTTAAAGTTTAAGATCCGATTTCGGGATGTGGTCATAGCATTTTTTCCAACTAAAGCTTGTGTTTGGATTTCAGTTACTCCATTTCATACGTGACTAACTTAATTTGTTCTCAGATTTTACTTAGCATTAGATCTGTTGGTGACAACCAAATTCATACCCAGCCCCTTATAGCTCACTTTTTTATGATTTGCTGCATATACAATCTCCTCCCACAGAATTGCGAGAATCAACTTCCTAGCTGTTATGTAAAGGGGTTGGTAATGAAAATTATATTTTCTACAACCTAATTTTTCGCTGTAGAAAACTTTCCCTGTGATAAATTCTCCACCATGATTTCGAAACTCTACCACCAATGCGGCTTTAAACTCGGCTCATATATATTTTCCCGCTTTTACCAAGGGAAGAAGTTTTCGCGGAATAAATTATCGCGGAATTAAATTCTGCGAAACAAGAATATTCTCATGATTTAGAAAATCACCTATAGAATTGGTGTTTTTGGGGCAAAATAAGCCATATTTAAACAAAAATTCCTCTCAACCGCAAAATTAAATTCCGTGAAACTTCCGAATTTTGAGCTGTGAACCGTGAAATCAAATTCCGCGAAGATTTCTTCCCTTTAACGAACGATACAATAGTTATCGAAAAGGTTGTACAATGTCTGAAATATATTTCTCACATTAAAAAAGGAGACTACAATCCGTGCCATAATATATTTGCACTTTTGGCTAATTTACCATTTTTCGAAAATTGAAGTTCGGGCGAGAATGTCAATTTTAGGCCCTCAACTTGATTTCATCGATTATTTCGATCTGGGAGGGATTTATTGGTTTCTAGGCTATATTTCAAGCCCTACTGGACCATTTTTGAACATTTGGATCCTCAGATCCTAAGGTCCTCTAATAATCAACGTGATTTTTTTATGAGACTATAGTAACCATCAAAAATTTATTTTGATATTTATTCTAGTTGCTATAGAATTGAAATATCTTTGTCAGACCTCTCCTTTGGTACTCTTACTTTTACCGAGTGTTTGATTTCCAAAAATTCGGATAAATATTTTATTGAATGTTAACTATCCTTAATTTTCGAACTTTTCAGCTTTGAAAATTCACATGTCGGAAAGCACTTATACAGTATTGGAAAGCCTTGGTGGTTATCAATCCATTTGTCGTGGTGAACGTGAAGTCAAAGGTAAAGGACGAATGACCACCTATTGGTTGACTGGTAAAGATAACTCGGAATATAGAATACCATCAGAAGACCTCGCCATATCTGCCTCCAAACATAACTTCAAGTAATTTATCTCAGATGTGATTACATCAATTTCAACTTATTTTTTGTAAATTTTGACTTTAAATTATGAAAAAAATATGTAAACATTAGAATTGTTAAATTATATAGATTTTTTTGGTTTTAGTAATAGATTATTTATTCCCAGCATTTGTTTTGAAATTAATATTTTTTTCCCAGCATTCCTTTAACGTGGATCGTTTTTTTTCGCCAAAAATAGAATAGATTCGGAGTTTTCATTGATTTTTATAGCTCGTCCCATTCTATTCATTTAGGGACATTCGAAGGTTTACTTTGAAAATACAATCTGAATGAATTAATTCACTTTTCGCTAATCTGACCATCTAAATTTAATCAGAAATTATTTAAGTTTAAACTGTTCATTTTAATAATTTCACTCTCAAGGTGCAATTCTTATTAGCGAACGAGGTCATATCTGTCTAATAAAAACGTTCTTTGTGATCAGCATCAGTCAAATGATGTTAATCTATTGAGAAAAGCAAATTTTAGCTCAAAATGAATAAAAGATTACTTAAATCACAATCTCGAGACCAATAGTAATTTATTTTACCTATAGGCCAGGAAATTGCACTTGTCATGAAGCTTACATCAATACAGATAATTCGACCAATGACTGTGCCATTCCAACGTGTCTGAAGTAAGTTCAACTTGTATGTTATAGACTCGCTAAATGCTTACCCGAGCACTATTGGCACTATTAGTATTGTTTTGCTGTCAACTGATTTGCTTGACTGCACTCGCTGCATTCTTTTTTGGAACTTGTTCTTTGTAACATTAATCTCATGGTTGATTGAAATTCGATTGACGTTTTAGCTTACGTTAATTTGTAATTTCCCGCGAACTTGTAATTTCCCTTCTAGCTTTTGTAATTTCCCTCCTAGATTTTGTAATTTCCCGCGAAAGTGAAATTTCCATCGTTTGGAAATTCATCACCTTTTTCAAATTTCTTACTAACTTCGAAGGCTTAATTAAATGGAATATTATTCAATTAAAACTCGAATCGCGCTTCTATGACTTTTATCAGATCTCTTTTTTAAAGTTTCAGATTGATTTCCAGTGTAAATTTGACGTCTTTCAGAATTGCTAGAATTTCAACCCCAACCATGAGATTAACCAGGAATCCCATGCTTATTTTCGTGAAATTCTGGATAAATTACCCTCGGTCAAATTTCGAAATGTTTTAAATTTCCCTCGTTGCACTCGGGAAATTTCAAAAAATTTCAAAATTGACCTCGGGAAATTTATCCCGAATTTCCCTCTTAACCATGAGATTACTAGTACAAATTTGATTGACGTCAAATGACCGCATACCAAATCCCTTCCATGTAGCTATAAGTTTATCGCGTATTGTTCAATTTAAGGTATGGTTGTCATGCGATGAACGGTAATTGCACCGGTGGTGATTTCTGTAAATGCAAGCCAGACTATTATGGAAAAGATTGCTCCCAAAAGTGCGATTGCGTAACTGGAAAATGTTCGGACGGAAACAGCGGCTCCGGTTTATGCACCTGTGAATCAAGTCACACCGGAAGTCGATGTCAAACACACATTGCGGTTATTGCAGCGCCGACCGCTTTTGCTGCTTTAGCTATCCTTGCTGTTTTGTTCTATATTGGTCGGCTTTATTACAAGAAGATTGAATTGAACGCACAGTTAATGAGCACTGATTGGATGGTTGAATGGGATACTATACGCATGCGCCAAAAGAAAAATAAGAGTAGTGCTAAGTCTCTCATCAGTATGATTAGTATGGTTTCAGGAAAGAGTGAACAGAGAGAAGAGAAAACTGTTTGTGTAAATCAAGGTGAGGAATAACCATTGTACATATATCTTTATACATCCCAGGACCAAGTTACTCAATGCCGGCCAACCAAAATATTATGATCGGAGTTTTCCTGAAATTGGTACCGGCGGAGAGAGTGCTAGTTCTTATTTCGTTTGTACACTAGTGATGTAGCGCCGTTTGTCGGTAGGCAAAGTTTCAAACACTACAATGTTTTCTTCGCGGATACCAACTTTCAAAAAACTTCGATCAAAGATGGCGGATATAGCTTGGTCCAGGGATATATAAAAGTAAGCGGGAATAACCAGGAATAACGATGCTCCCCGGAAGCACGCCTTAAGGGGGGACATTCGGTTCAAATTTTGGGGTTATTTGAGAAAATTATATCCACCAAACTGGATAATAAACCCTGGACTAAAAAACTACATCCGCAATTTGATCTAGCGCTCTCGGTACATTTACACCTTATCGAGTAGTGCTACCATTAGGGCACCAGTTTCAAAGCTCAGATCAAGGATTTTGGTTGATTGGGATTGAGAAACTTCTTCCAGGGTCATTATCCAATCCCATTCATTGTATCGTATTCCAAGGTGACATAAAATATCTAAATATCGTCATTTTAACGTCCATAACATAGCCTCTTAAAATTATAACTCTTTGACAGTAAATTCACGTATACAAAATACTCTGTCGTTACAATGATTCAAGAAAAATTGAAGCGCCACCCTTGTTTATGGCGATCCGCTAAGGTTGAAACTCTCGTATTAGAGAAACTTTTAATAATCTCTGCTTCTCCATTTAGGTAATTGGAATGGAAGAGACATTGTTGTTAAATTGATTCGTAAAGAAAACGTAGAGTTGAACGATCAATTGAGATGGGAAGTGAAAGAAATGAGAGACATCAAACATCCGAATCTCTGTCTCTTCATTGGAGCTTGCATCGATACTGACCACGTGGCCATCTTGAATGAAGTTTGTGGTAAAGGCAGCTTGGAAGATATTTTGTCCAATGATGACATCGATCTTGGATGGGATTTCAGATACTCAATGTTAAAGGTTGGTTTGTTTATAGTTGACACACTCTGAGAACTTTTTGTTTTGTTCGAAGCTCTAGTTTAGAAGTCCAAATTTCTACCTTTCCTATTTCTCGTTTTTGATAAAAGTCGACTGTTTAAAGTCAATTCGATGGCTTTCTTCCACTGTCAATACAATCATAAAAGCACTTCCTCTGTTTCTGCTGTCTCTTACATATCTAACGGTGGTTTTGCAGAAAGTCGACTATCTAATTTAAATTCAAGATGCAAATTACATTCCGATAATGCCTAATCAAAACTGGTACTCTGATACTTACAGACCCCTTAGTAGAATTATCCAAAAAATTGGTTCAAGGCATGGACCTCAGAAATGATTGAATCACATCCTTTTCGTACTTGCAGGATATTTGTCGAGGAATGATGTATTTACAAAACACAGATATTGGATCACATGGTCGTTTGAAGAGCTCTAACTGTTTGGTTGATAATCGATGGACTATCAAACTTTCTGGTAAGTTTTTGTGCATTTTTCGTCGCCTCAAGAATTAAATAAAAAAAAACCTACTAGGTGAGGCTTTACTATCTCATGTGTAGCAAAAAAATCTTCAAAATGGACTGAGAAGAAAAAAATATGAAAATTTTTAAGAAATCAGCTGTGTCAGGCTGTGTACCTAATTTTCTGCACACTATTTTAAAAAGAAGTCTATTTGGCAAAGTTTTGTAACTAGTGATCTCAATCTACTTGACTGGATCGGGCTACCCGAAAACAGGAAGCGTGTCCAGTTTTAGAGCTTACTAGTCCGCCATCTTGTTTTCAATTGCAAAAGCACGATTCGAATGTTTGAAATTCGAACGCTCGAAAATGTAAGATGAATTGGAAAACAACATTGCCGACTTCGAAACTGGACAGAGTTCCACGGGAAATCTGTAGCAGTTAGCCTATCTAGTGTGTAAAAGAATATGATATCTGTGTTTGAATGTTTGTAACTAAGAAGAACTGCCATCACGGTAGAAAATTTGAATCGATCGTTTTCTTCGATAATGGAAAAAGTTACGAAAAACTGAAAATCCTCTAAAATCCCTCTTCCACCGGATACCACTGGCTGTTTGGGACAAAACATTTAATTTAATTTTATATAATCCTATCATTTAGATTATGGACTGAAATCTTTCAAATCTGGTCAAGAAGGTGTTCGTGTCTTTTCACCAGAAAACGGAATCGGTGTTAGTTTACCAAGGTTCAACGAATTGGATGAATGTGATTATTAGTAAGTTACTTACAGAAGGGTCGAATTCCATATAACCTTAAAACAAAAGTTTGATTTTCGATTCAGGCAAGTGGATGAATTTTTCTCTTTTGGGAATGGGTATAACAATGTTGAGCAAAAATTAGGCTAACAAATTATTAGACTCAGATATGAAGATCTTTCTTTGAAACGCAAAAAGTTAAAAAAAGTTAGATGAATTTTTCTCTTTTGGGAATGGGTATAAAAATGCTGAGCAAATTATTAAAATGACTAAAATTTAAGCTAACAAATTAATAGATTCAAATATGAAGATCTTTCTTTGAAACACAAAAAGTTAAAAAGCCATGTTTTAAAGACATCCATACGTGGGCGAAGTGTTCGTACTGAATTCAATATTTAATTGAAATGAAAAGTGTACAAGCTGAACAAAACGTAGACAATTCGTCTTAAAATAGATATCAAATTTCTGTTTTTCCAAAGCCAGTAGGATTTATTCATTTCGCCGTTTTTTCTGTCACACCAATAGTTCCTTATTGTGGACAGCTTCGAAACTCGGCCAAGTTTCTGGTTTTACGCATTAAATATTAGCAATTTTAACCGTTAAATCATTTTTCTGTCAAACCGAATAGTTCATTATTGTGGACAGCACCAGAGATTGCAGCAACTGGCGTCTCTCATCTCGATCATGTTGGTTATGGATCAAGAGCTGGCGATATGTACAGGTATTTTAAGAGAGACATTTTCATTAACACTCTAAAGGTTAAATTAGACTATGCTATAGTATACTATATTTATATAAGACAAATCACTATCTAAGAAATAAGCCGAAGAAAATTCGCAAACGGGTTTTTTGCCGAAAATAGTTTACAGTCGGTAAAGTTTGCCAACTCCGATTTTTTTCTGTATACCGCCATACCGCCATATTTTCCCGCTTTCACTATCACTGTAACGGACGATAACATCGTCTAACGTTAAATGCAGTCGACCATACCCTAATTTCCAGTGAATTATATGCCCGGGGTATCAGGGGTGTGAGCTGACGGGTATGCACCGCCCAACTTTCGACGTTCAGACCCGTGCGGGTCTAAAAGGAGGTAAAGTAGAAAAAAGCGTATTTTTCGAGCCTTAATGAGACTAATTTGTACCAATTTGACTAAATTTCGATTTTCGAAGGAGCAGAAAGCTGAAATTTTCCTACTCTTTCGACCCTTGTTGGACTGAGATTTAATGTGCTAATTTTCTTAACCTTTACAGGGAGCTCCAGGCTCCAAGAAGGTACCCTCAAGGGCAACAATTACCCGTACCCTTTACTTGCCTAGGTATCCCTTCCCCTGGGATCATATGGTCACATTTTCTTAATTCGTAGAGCCTAAACCTGGAGCTGTGTGAAGTGTAAACAAAATGATGTTAAATTTCTTTTAATTCTTTCTGTCTGTAGTTTTGCTATCATCATGGTTGAAATGTGCACACGTCAGCATCCATACCACGAGGTGGATCATTTAGGACCAGCTGAAATTGTTCAAATTGTTGGTAGACTCATTGACCCCGGAAAAACATTGAAACTTATTGTGAGTATAATTTCTTATGTTTTAATTCACCTTAAAATTACCTTCAAAAATTGGAAGTTCAAAAATTTACATTTCTATTGATGGGAAAAATATATCATTAAAAGCTGATACATCTGATGATTGCGTATGTAGCATGAAACTTTTAGTAGTGTATTTTACATGGTGATTTTTGAAATAAAACTTTATTGAATTTGCTCTACGAAAAGTATTGAGCACTCTTTTAATGGTTGTTCAACAAACACATTATCATTAAAAGCTACACCTCGTTGGGAAAGAATAATTTGAGTGGATCGACGTAAGCCTTAAAACAATTCTCTGAAAATTGAATATGAAAATGAGAAAAAACTTTAAAAATGGACAGAATGGGTTATGTTTTAATATTTTCTTTGAGTGATGAATGGTATCAACATTCATGTGTATAACGAAGCGCTTGCCGCGCAAAATTATAAGAATGTTTGAAGTACAATCCATGGAAGTATAGATCGTTCTTGTAAAAGAGACCTACTTTTTCCCGTTCCGCCCCTAAATACATGCAAACTGTTCACAACTTAAAGGGTGATCTATTTTTCTTTATTTTTAGAAGACATCTATATTAAAGTTAATAGTGAAAGTTTTATTCGAATTGAATTGAGTTAAAGTCAATCTTTTAGAATTCATCTCCGTCCCTCTTTTAGCAATGCCGTGACTACGAGAAAATGGCTGTCGATTGTTTGCGTCCGACCGTCGAAGAAGACGAACTGCCCAATGAAGAAAAAACAAGCCTCAATGCTGATGCAACTTATCGAACTATGCTGGAACGAAGATCCAAAATGCAGACCAGAATTTAAATATTGTTTGTCGGAACTCGGTAAAATCTGTCCACATCGCGGTGAATTGATGGATAACTTGATCGAATTGATGGAGCAATACACAACTAGCTTAGAATCTATCGTCGCAGAACGTACTGCTGATATTATTGTAGAGAAAGAGAAAGGAGACTTACTTCTTAGCAAGATGTTGCCACCGTTGATCGCTGAAGAATTGAAATTAGGAAAGAATCCTCAACCAGAATACTTTGCTAGCGTTACCATCTATTTCAGGTACTTATACGACTTAGTTGTTTTGATTTTGATTTTCATATCATAAAATCGCTGCTGACTTTAAAAATACTATATTGGAAGTTTTATCGTGACTTGGATCACGAAATTTAAGTTTGGCTATGTACTTTTGGAGAGATTCTTCTCCCATCATCGGGCAATTTGGAGGATGTCTCTACACTGTTTGAACTTGGACATTCTGATTACATATAATTATCAAGTGTGATTTCCTTACAAGGTATGAATCCCTAAAAATACTGATTTACCTTAGTGGGTCAAGATCCAAACAAAGCAATAACTTACCGTTTCCACTGCAGGAAAACGCCTTTACAACATCAACTCGCTTATACCAGGGTTTCCTTGTATTTATACAACTTCTATCTTCCTTTTCTCCAGTGATTGTGTTGGTTTTGGTCAAATTTGCTCAGACGCTTCACCTTATCAAGTGGTCGAATTATTAAACGACTTATATTCGATTATGGATGATATTATCGAATCTTTCGATTGTTACAAAGTGGAAACTATCGGAGACTGCTGTAAGTCTGAATTTGGTTGTTTTTCTTTTCATCACTTTATAGTTTGTATTTATTTTTTTCATATATAGAAATCATTTTTTGGTAGAATTTGCCTTACCTTATTTAGTCACATGGAATCTAGTTCGATTTTATTGCTAAAAAATTTCCGTTATCGGAAATTATTGTAAATAGCTAAGAGAGTTTAATGGTGTTCTCGAAAAGTAAAAGATAGGTGTAAGAAACACTGTGCTAACTTAAGTTAAAAGTTATACCTATGTTGGTACCCAAGTAAACCCTAAACCTATGATATTTTCCGCTAAATAGACGTCGTGGCCTCGGGATTACCGACACGTAACGGTGACAATCATGCCGGCGAAATTGCGTCCATGGCACTGGCCCTTATGACGACCATCGATGGCGTTGGATACAAAAACATGCCCGGCTCTCAAGTACAGCTTCGTATGGGACTGAATACTGGACCCATTGTGGCCGGTGTTGTCGGCTCGAAAATGCCGCGTTATTGTTTGTTTGGTGATACAATGAATACAGCTTCTCGTATGGAAAGTGGTGGTTATGGTGAGTTTTTATTGTATTCTGCATATACTTTAGTGTATTTCCGAACTCAGGGCCCACGTCACCGGGGGACAAGGGGGGGGGTCAAAGGGGGTCATGAACTCCCCTCCCCCCACCTTCTTGCAAAGTAAAAATTTTTGGTTGTGCCAGACTCTATATTCATTGCCCCACCCCCACTTTTAATTTCATGGTGTTGGCCTTGGAACTTAGACAGACCCCTAAAATAAATGCTCTTTTAAAAGGCAGACACTTCTATTTGTTGGACTTACTGGACCCTCGACTTCTAAGTTTCTTGTTTGGAGATTGAATTTATGTTGCTATTGGTAACGGACATTAGAAATAATGTTGCTATACAGAGATTACACTAGATGCTGAGATTTATCTAAACTTTTTAAAATATTCAACAGTCTTACGATATCTTTTGTTTGAAAACCTCTAATAATCCACGTGATTTTTTTATGAGACTATAGTAACCATCAAAAATTTATTTTGATATTTATTCTAGTTGCTATAGAATTGAAATATCTTTGTCAGACCTCTCCTTTGGTACTCTTACTTTTACCGAGTGTTTGATTTCCAAAAATTCGGATAAATATTTTATTGAATGTTAACTATCCTTAATTTTCGAACTTTTCAGCTTTGAAAATTCACATGTCGGAAAGCACTTATACAGTATTGGAAAGCCTTGGTGGTTATCAATCCATTTGTCGTGGTGAACGTGAAGTCAAAGGTAAAGGACGAATGACCACCTATTGGTTGACTGGTAAAGATAACTCGGAATATAGAATACCATCAGAAGACCTCGCCATATCTGCCTCCAAACATAACTTCAAGTAATTTATCTCAGATGTGATTACATCAATTTCAACTTATTTTTTGTAAATTTTGACTTTAAATTATGAAAAAAATATGTAAACATTAGAATTGTTAAATTATATAGATTTTTTTGGTTTTAGTAATAGATTATTTATTCCCAGCATTTGTTTTGAAATTAATATTTTTTTCCCAGCATTCCTTTAACGTGGATCGTTTTTTTTTTCGCCAGAAATAGAATAGATTCGGAGTTTTCATTGATTTTTATAGCTCGTCCCATTTTATTCATTTAGGGACATTCGAAGGTTTACAAGTTTACTTTGAAAATCCAATCTGAATGAATTAATTCACTTTTCGCTAATCTGACCATCTAAATTTAATCAGAAATTATTTAAGTTTAAACTGTTCATTTTAATAATTTCACTTTCAAGGTGCAATTC
>NW_027103709.1:0-23564 GCF_902728285.1 Clytia hemisphaerica | reverse complement strand
CTGGGTAAGCATAATGATATCATTTATTCCTTGAAACTATATCTCTACTTACATCAGACTCTTTACATAGTCAATTCCCTTTAAACTGTCCTTTGTTTATTACAAAGACAATTGTCGGGACAGTGTCTGCCTATTATTATATTCTGCTGATATAAGCAAAACAAATGTTTTTTTCCTCTTTCCGACCAATCTTGCTCCACATCCGTGTCAATCCAATATAAAAAAACAAAATGTGAATTAAAATTGATGAATAAGCAAACGATATCACTCTTATTTAAAAACAAAACCTTTAAGCATAATGAATCCTTTCCTTTACTCTTAGGGTATTCCACCAAACACAGTTGGACGGAAAGATATAACAATGAAATATAGCCTAAAGAATCGATACTCTGATATATTACCAAGTAAGAAATTTATCCAGTCCCTCAGAAATTTTAGCAAAGTTGTAAACCCCCCTCCCTGATAACGAAAAAATCCTTTTCCCACCCAATTTTGAGCTTTCCATCTCCAGAAATTTTGAAATACTTCCCCTCACTTTTTTCACGAGTTTGATCCGGGAAACCTAATTGTTATACAAATCTTGTTGCACCTTTTTGAACCCCCTGGATTTTGTTTTCTCCTTTGCCCCCTACCCTCTTTGGTAAATTTTTGGGTAAAAAAATCCCCCAGCAGAAAGTGGGGAGGAAACTATTAAAGAGATATACCTTGTTTTGACCAAAATAAGATCCTTTTTCTATCATTGCCCATTGTAAAGTGATATCAGACTGATTCCTGTTTGATCCTTCTCTAGTTGAAACTTGAGTTTCTAATCGTGGTATTTTTTCAGATGCAAAGTCAATAGTCAGTTTGCGAGGCGATGGACGCAAGGATAGTAGTTCGAAATACATTAATGCCAATTTTATTAGAGTAAGTTCTTGATAATTTATACAGTTGTCTCTCTCTTTAATTCGATCTTCAAGTGATCAAAAATTTACTTCGAATTAGAGAAAAATTCGAATTATAGAGAGTATTTTAGACAACTTTTCAGCTGAAATGTAGGTCCCTTTTAATTCTTTCAATTTTAATTTTTATTACAGAAAGATTCAAAAATAAATATTCGAATTATAGAGAGTTGACTCGATAATATTACAATCTAATCCCTCCTAGGAATGGATAAACTAGTATAGAGCTTCCGAAGGTACAATACACTTTCGTCTGCATGTGTTGCACGTACCCCCTCATTTAAAGATTTTACAAAACTCATCCGTTGAAATATTTTGATCGTAAATAACTTGCTCTATGAGCAGTCGACCACGTTTTCAAAAAAGTGCCGTCATTAAGTTAGCCTTTTAACCCTATTCAACCTAGGCTTTTAGGGGCGGTTCAGAACTAGGGGGGGGGGCTTTTCCTGTACCACCCCTTAACATTTGATCTAGTGGGTCTTTTTGGATGAAATTTGGCACACAAGATCCCTGTCATGTAAGGTAACTTTTGACAAAAAATTTTTTTGATGACGTCACTCATCATGCCCAAAGTGAGCAAAAACCGGAAATTTCCTTTGTTCTTATAAATAGCTATTGTATTCTAACAAAAGCTTTAGAAAAAAGTTGCCTGAGTTTAAAATACTTATTTTGTCCTAAATATTCAATAAATTACGGTTTAAACGATATATTTGACATTAAAAATAAATTTGTATTGGAAAAGTGTCAATTTTTGTGTCACCTTACTGTCAGAAATGTCATCATGCTCAAGGTGTGAAAATCTTTAGGTGTCAATTTTTTTTTATTTTGAAGCTAAATAAAAGTTAGGAATTTACAGAAAATTTAAAGGCAAAAGCTCTATTATTTCAGGAGCTATTACCAATAGTTTGACCTCCGAACAGAAAGAGCCCCCCCCCCCTTGGCCGAATAGGGTTAAAGAAACTTTATGAGCATCTTTGTCATTTGTTCTTCTTTTTTGAAGTCGTTGCATCAACGCATGTCAATTTTTATTTTTTGGATATACATGATAATAGAAATCAAATATATTTTAAGATGAAAAATCTGAAAAACAGTGAGCAATGACCAAGAGGAAAAAGAAAAGGCAAACATGAAACTGAAACCCTGCAAAAACCAGTGTGAAAAACTCAAAAAAATGTCCAAAAATACGTATTGAAAAATACGTGTCTAATAAAATATACCGGGTGCGCCACAAAAAAGTTTCTCTCTTTGAAAGTAATTTTCTCGAAATTTAAAAATTTTAAAAGAACCATTTCTGTTTCGTTGGAAAGAAGAAAGATAAACTTAAATTTTGATGGGTCATTTATTAAATTCGATTCGTTAGATTAAAAGCTATGCTCAATTAAAAAAAAAAGTTACTTTCAGAAAGTGCTCGAAAACGTTAAAAATCGACCTATCGCAATAGCCTTTACATGATTAAGAGCATTTTCAGTAACTAAACACATAAATTTTAAAAACAAGGGTCGAAAGGGTTTAAAATCTTCATCAAAATCAATTTAATTTACTTTTACCGAAATTTTCCTCAGGTTTTTGGTGCTAGACTGGATAAAGTCTATGTAAGACTGGATCTACCTCGAAACCCATATTTGATGTATTTTAATTAATTTTACCAGATTTTTTGGCCTTTTTCGACGATTTTTGTTCTTTTCATTGAAATTTCAATCTTCCTTTATATAACAAAAGGTCATTTAGACAGCTAATTATCCTTTTTAATGACTGAAACAAAAATACTGATGTATCATGTAATTATGCTTCTGTTTAATTTGATAGGTCTATTTTTAACGTTTTTGTGCACTTTTGGAAAGTAACTTTTTTATTCAATTGAGCATAACTTTTGATCTAATGAATCGAATTTGATAAATGACCCATCAAAATTTAAGTTTATCTTTCTTCTTTCCAATGAAAGAGGAATGGTTCTTTTAAAATTCTTAGCTTTCAAGAAAATTAGTTTCAAAGAGAGAAACTTTTTTGTGGCGCACCCGGTAGTAATGAAAAAAAAACAAAAAAACTGAAAGCCCCGCATCTTTGTTGACTGGTGGCACTCCAAGGCACCTAATAATAATAAGTTATTAAAGTGTATAGAGGACGTGGTAAAATCTTCAAATAAGATATTAAGAATGAATTTGCATTTTTCTCTTTTTCCACAGGGTTATGACGGAATTCCTGACCAGTTTGTTGCCACACAAGGTTTGTACTAAGGATCTAAGATGGTTCTTTCACCGCAATTTTGGCTAAAACTTTTGGGCTCAGTGAATTTTTCAGTATAGAATAAATTTTCATTAAAAGAATCAGTTCAAAATTATCTTTCAAAAGAGTTATATAGCTTTTCTCCTTTGAGAGCAACTTATTAAATATTATAAAATTCAACGTATTTTTTTATTCGATGTTTACAATAGTATACACAACAAGACGACTTAAAGTCGAAAATTTCGCCTAGAATTTAAACTACATAGGAAAAACAAGAAGTAGAGATTGAAGCCAATTTGTAATCTACTTTGCATCGAGCCTTGATGAAACAATTTTACAAGAACAACGAGGCTTAAAATCGCTAAAAAAGAGACCAATTTAAGAACAATTGTTGTTTAATTTTTAAGAACTAATAAACAAAGGTAATATCACCGTCTATCAAAAGTTATTTATTTGATTCTTATAAAGCAAATGCTTATATAAGAAAAATGTGCGCCATCCTTTGTTTACATGGTAAGAACTAATTACCAAAAGGTATATCACCGTCTATCAAGAGTTATTGATTTGATTCTTATAAAGTATATGCTTATAAGAAAAATAAGTAAGCTCATATTTTGCGCCATCCCTTGTTTACTTTGTAAGAACTAATTACCGAAAGGTATATCACCGTCTATCAAGAGTTATTGATTTGATTCTTTTAAAGTAAATGCTTATAAGAAAAATAAAAATGCTCATATTGTGTGCCATTGCTTGTTTACTTTGTAAGAGCTAATTACCGAAAGGTTTATCACCGTCTATCAAGAGGTATTGATTTGATTATTATAAAGTATATGCTTATAAGAAAAATAAATGAGCTCATATTGTGCGCCGTTCCTTATCTACTTTGAAACAACTAATTACCGAAAGCTATATCACCGTCTATCAAGAGTTATTGATTTGATTCTTATAAAATAAATGCTTATAAGAAAAATAAATATGCTCATATTGTGCGCCGTCCCTTGTTTACTCTGTAAGAACTAATTACCGAAAGGTATATCAACGTCTATCAAGAGTTATTGATTTGATTCTTATAAAGTATATACTTATAAGAAAAATAAATATGCTCATATTGTGCTCCATCCCTTGTTTACTTTGTAAGAACTAATTACCGAAAGGTATATCACCGTCTATCAAGAGTTATTGATTTGATTCTTATAAAGTAAATGCTTATAAGAAAAATAAATGAGCTCATATTGTGCGCCGTCCTTGTTTACGTTGGAACAACTAATTACCGAAAGCTATATCACCGTCTATCAAGAGTTATGGATTTGATTCTTATAAAGTAAATGCTTATAAGAAAAATAAATATGCTCATATTGTGTGCCATCCTTTGTTTACTTTGTAAGAACTAATTACCGAAAGGTATATCACCGTCTATCAAGAGTTATTTATTTGATTCTTATAAAGTATATGCTTATAAGGAAAATAAATATGCTCATATTGTGCGCCATCCCTTGTTTACTTTGTAAGAACTAATTACTGAAAGGTATATCACCGTCTATCAAGAGTTATTGATTTGATTCTTATAAAGTAAATGCTTATAAGAAAAACAAATATGCTCATATTGTGCGCCATCCCTTGTTTACTTTGTAAGAACTAATTACCGAAAGGTATATCACCGTCTATCAAGAGTTATTGATTTGATTCTTATAAAGTATATGCTTATAAGAAAAATAAATATGCTCATATTGTGCGCCATCCCTTGTTTACTTTGTAAGAACTAGTTACTGAAAGGTATATCACCGTCTATCAAGAGTTATTGATTAGATTCTTATAAAGTATATGCTTATAAGAAAAATAAGTAAGCTGTGCCATCCCTTGTTTACTTTGTAAGAACTAATTACCGAAAGGTATATTACCGTCTATCAAGAGCTATTGATTTGATTCTTATAAAGTGTATGCTTATAAGAAAATAAAGAAATAATCAAAACTGTGGAGCTAAAGACACAAAGATATATGACGTAATCCAAAGAAAACCCGCGAAAATCGTCCGTGGTTATACGAGCGTGTAATTTGTAAATTAAATTTAGTGAGTTCGTCCACCGTATCAAGCACTTTCGTTTTCTAATTTTTTTTTCGATGACACCGCCGCCGCAGAAAGGCTATCGTAATACTTTCGCTAAGCGAAATTAATAATAAATTTTTGAAAGCTCCAACAAAACGATTTTATATACACTTATGTTTTGGCGAAGACGAAGTCTTTGAAATAAATGCGGTTGACACATATATTTTAAGCTAGAAAAGGAAAAACACAAACTAATTTAGAACTATATACAAACTCGAAAGCTTAAGCTAAGATAAATCTCGATAAATCTCGATAGATCAAAAATATACAAATGTACAATACAAAACTATACTTACAAATTTCGTCACATATATTCACGATTGAATGCCAAAACAAATGCACGATATGCAAAAATCCCAAAGAATATCTCAAAGTTCGAACGAAACTCAAAACATTTCTGTGTTAATAAATTCGAGAACGATTTTCTCTGACACGTCTCATCTCAACAAGTTTCTCAAGTGAAGTGCAGAAAAAGGCGATGGAAAAAACCTATACAGTAAAAAACTAATTAAAAAATAGACAAAAGACGCACGATACAATACACATGACGATACGCACAACACATAACACTAAAATGCTAATTACCCAACGCAACATCATTAATTAGCCAAAACACTCCCCGGCAGAATTTGGGACCATTCTTAATCGGCACCTTCCAATAAGTAACATTTAGCCGCCGGGCGTGTGTGGACGCCGTTTTTTGTTTTTAAAATTACTTTTCTCACGATACCATCGTTTCCTGGAAATGTTTTCATTATTCTTCCAATCGGCCATTTCTGTCTCTCGACCGTATTATCAATATAAACAACGACGTCATTTACGCGTAACGTGCGGGTGTTTTCGAACCACTTGAGACGTTTCGTAAGTTGAGGTAGATAATTACTCAACCAAAGCTGCCAAAATTTCGAGGTTGCAGCCTGCACTTTTCGCCACTTTTTTCTAACTCTTAACTCATATTCCGGTACAATCTCTTCAGGAACGGATACCTGACCGGTTAAAAAATGACTTGGTGTGATGACGTCAATATCATCTGGGTCATCAGTTGTTGAGGTGAGTGGGCGACTGTTCATGAAAGATTCGACCTCCACAAGGAATGTTCTTAAGCATTCTTCGTCAAACAATTTCTCAGTAATAACCGTTTTCAAACACTTTTTGGCAATTTTAACCATGGATTCGTATATGCCTCCCATCCATGGAGAAGCAGGTGGTAATAATTTCCATTCGATCGACCAATTCGAGAGGGAATTCAAAAGCTTGTGATCATTCAAAACGTTGATCGCTCCAACGAAATTCGTACCATTATCGCTGATCATCTTCTTTGGTTTGCCTCTTCTAGCTATGAAACGTCGAAAAGCTAGGAGGAAGCAATCAGTGGTTAGATCGTGTACAAGCTCAAGGTGGACAGCCCTTGTCGTCAGGCATGTCATTAGGGATACCCATCGCTTGGCGGTTGCTGCGTTCGAACGTGTAGCGTAGCGATTGAGTTTGATGATCATCGGGCCAAAGTAGTCGACACCACAATACGTAAATGGATGTTCGTTCGTTGCCAGACGTTCTTTTGGAATATCGCTCATCATTGGGAATTTTGTCGTCGCTCGGATGATCTTACACGCACTGCAGTTTCTAATTATAGTTCTTACAAAGTTTTTGCCTGATATCAACCAAAATTGATTTCGAAGGATTGCAAGTGTTGCTTCACGTCCACAGTGGAAGTTTGATTCGTGGAAATGCAGTGTAAGGATTCTCGCGATGGGATGTTTGCTGCAGATGACGATTTGATGTTTACGAGTGTAGTCGACTTTTGCATGCTTGATACGACCACCAACACGAAGGATGCCATCATCATCTACGAACGGTTTGAGTTGAAGAAGTTTTTTGCTCTTCATAGCAGTTGTTTCGTCTGTGAATGATTCTCTTTGTGCGATTTGGATGATGACCTTCTCAGCTTCTTCTAATTCGTTTGATGTAAGAATCTTCCAATTGATTGGTTGCGTCTTTGATTTTCGAAAATTGCGTTTGATCTTCAACAGCCATGCGACCTGACGTTTGAGCTTCGACCAAGATGAATAGTGATCCCACTTGATAATGTTGCTTCTTTCGTTCGTCTTGTCGTTGGTTGTGACTTCATTGGTTGTTGTCATCTTGTTTGTGATGATGTCATTCGACGTAGCTGAAACAGTAGAAGACAGAAGGGCCAGAACATCGTTGGCTCTAATGTCTCCTTTTTCATGAAGAATTGGAGGTCCATTGAACCAGCGATGTCCAGCAGAGGTAAGTTTAAATGGTGATACGTACCTCGTGCAGTCATCTGCTGGATTGTCGTCTCCAGAGATGAACTGCCAATCTTTAAGGTCGCTGTTGGTTCTAACTTCATCCAATCTGTTCATCACGTACTTGGAGAAGGTTGTTGATTCGTTCTTGATGCATTTAAGAGTGCATTCAGAGTCTGCCCAGAATGTTGTTGATACGATCTCGAACTTGGTTTCTTTCAGAATGGTTGTTTTCATGCGACTTCCAATAACTGCACCTTGTAACTCCAATGCTGGCGTAGTAGTTGATTCCGTTTTGGTCTTTTTGAGTGGAGCAAGTCTTGATTTCGACATAACCAATGAACACTGAACTGACTCTGGAGTTACGAAACGTAAGTAGGCTACTGCACCATAAGCGTCATCAGAACCGTCAACGAATACATGTAATTCTGGTGCGTTATGAACTTCTGGCTGATAACCACACCATCTTGGCACTGTAACACCATCAAGCTGTTTGATCTTGGCTTTCCAGTCAAACCATCTCTTTTTCAAGTCGAGTGGTAATGGCTCATCCCAATCGAATTTACGTTTCCAAAGCTGTTGGATGATAAGCTTTGATTCTAGGACGACTGGTGTGAGAAATCCAAGTGGATCGAAGATGGTTCCAATTTGGGAGAGGATTCGTCTCTTTGTTGGCTCACAATCAATCAGGTTCACGGTGAAGATAAATGAGTCTTGATTCGGATCCCAGAGGAGACCAAGTGTTTTCTGTCGAGGAACTTGCTTGTTGATGTCGATAATTTTAGGAGATATCTTTTCGGCTGGCAGATGTCTTATCAGTTCAATCTCGTTTGATGACCATTTCGTAAGGTTGAAACCACGTGTTGATAAAACACAGTTGAGTTGTGTGGCTTCTGAGATGAGTTGCTCAATGGTGTAGAACGAACCAAGGTAATCGTCAACGTAGAAATTACGGAGGATTTCATCACGGATGCTTTCGATGTCTGTCTCCTCAGCACACGACCTGAGAGCGAAATTTGCGATACAGGGTGAATCTTTCTTTCCGAACACGTGAAACAACAATATACAATCTTTAACCTCCCCACCAGGATCAAAGCGATAGAGGAATCTCAAGGTGTCAGTGTCTTTGGGTGATACCTTGACTTGGTTGAACATTTTCTCGATATCTGCTGATGCTGCAAAGCGACCAGCTCGAAAACGATGCAGCACGGCCACTAAGCTGTTCAGCAGGTCTGGTCCAGCAAGAAGTTTGTCATTCAGAGATGTCCCTTTGAATTTTGCAGCAGCATCGAATACGACACGAACTTTTCCAGGTTTGTTGGGATGTGTCACTCCATGATGTGGTATGTAATTGGTAACGTCAGATCGAGATTTGACTTCAGAATCGGTTAGAATACGAGCATGACCAAGATCGATGAATTCTCGAATAGCAGTGTCGTACATACGAGCAAGTGTTGTGTCCTTGGCAAGCCTTTTTTCTAACGAGTTGAGTCTCTGCATTGCGTAATCTCTATTGAAAGGCATTTTTGGATGGTCTTCTTTCCAAAGTAGATCAACTTCCATACGATTGTCGATGATTTTGGATGTCTGTTCCAGCTTCTCGAGGGCTCGCTGGTCGATAGGTGCAAGATTGCTCTTGTGCCAGTCTGGTAGAGTACCGTAAGATTCCATCTGCCAAAAACGTTCGATTTTGTCGGAAATCTCGTCTTTCGATCTCTTCAAAAAATTGCTGGTGACGATTAGCGAAGTGAAAGCTTTTCCACCGAACAACATCCAGCCGAGCTTTGTCTTGACTGCCGATGGTTGATTTCTTGTACCAGTGACTGATTGTTCTTGCACGAGAAGATATGATAAGTCAGCGCCAATGAGGATTGTGACGTCTGAATCATGAGGTGTTGGAAATGTAATGTCTTTCAGGTGTTGAAATTCTGTTTTCACTTTATTGATGTCGTACCTATTTACTGGTACGTCAAGGTTCTCAATTACCCAAACGTTGTCGAGTTTCTCTTTGGTTTTGTTGTCGTGTGATTCAAGATTGAAGCAGACTCTCTTTGATTGCAGACTTGTCTCCTTTGATAATACGTTCGACATTCGAAGAGTTTCTTTCTTACCGGATAGGTGTAGAGCCTCGGCGGTATCAGCACGAATCAAGGTACTATCAGATCCAGAGTCGAGGACTGCATTGGTTTTGATGCTGTATTTACCATTTGATAATACGACAGGGACAATTTGAAGGAAGGTCTGGTTGGTAGTAGAACATTGCATACTTTTTGCTGATCCAGGAGTATCAGTGGTAGTGGCTGTATCTCTGTGAAGCAAAGTGTGATGTTTTTTACCACATCCGTCCTTGGTACATGTAAATTTGGATGGACACTCTTTAATGAGATGATTGTTAGAGAGACAGTTGAAACAAAGTCCTTTTTCTCTCACGATTTTCTGTCGATCGTCTGTAGATGCATTGAGGATCTTCGGACATTTTGATATTTTGTGGTCTTTGGAGCACAGCCAGCATTTGAATTGCCTACCGACGAAATTGTTTCGAAATTTTGGGTTTCTACTTTCTTTGTCTTTCGGTGACTTCGACGTTTTTTCATCACTGATGATCATGGCAATGGGATTGAACAACTCTTTGACGATACATTCGAGCCAGTTGACAAATACGTAGAGGTCAGTCAATTTGGGTTGATCGTTACCATATATATTAAAGAATCGGAACTTGTGTTGTATTGGAATGATAGATACTGCTTTGGCGACGGTTTCTGGATTGTTGTAGCTACTGTTGCCAATGGATTCGAACCATGCCATTGCTGTCTTCAACTGTTGGTAGAAGTTTCTCAATCCTTCATGGTCGGTTATGGTGATTTGAGTTGTCAAGTTCAAATAAACTTCTTCAACATACAAAGGAAAACTCTCCTTTTTAAGTAAACGAAATTCTTGGTACGATTCTGAGACATTGAATATAGTACTCATGATTTTTGGATGAAGCTACTATCTCACTTTTGAACAGACATTTCAATAGCCAAGCAATGAAGGGACGTGTTTTAAACGGATCTGTTTTAGCATTTTAGGTAATTTTTCTTTATTAATTTTTGTTGGATTTTCAAACACATGTAACCAACTACCTTAAAGTCATTGTTAACAGTGTAGGAAGTAGGAGATCTATTAAAAAATAGACAAAAGACGCACGATACAATACACATGACGATACGCACAACACATAACACTAAAATGCTAATTACCCAACGCAACATCATTAATTAGCCAAAACACTCCCCGGCAGAATTTGGGACCATTCTTAATCGGCACCTTCCAATAAGTAACATTTAGCCGCCGGGCGTGTGTGGACGCCGTTTTTTGTTTTTAAAATTACTTTTCTCACGATACCATCGTTTCCTGGAAATGTGCCAAAACAACTTACATTGTAAATTAAGTATTTTGAATGCAACAAATTTAAATATAAATAAAGTTGTTCTCCCTTGGAACTTTTCAGGTCCGTTACCGTGTACCGTCATTGATTTTTGGCACATGGTTTGGCAGTATCGGGCCACCGCTATAGTGATGATAACAAAATTGAAAGAAAAGAATAGGGTAAGACTTTTCTCTATTATTAACAGCACAGTTGATAACACGTGTTCTGAATCATCGACCTTTGTATACCCTTGAAACTATTTTTGAACCTGGTCAAGCAAAATCTTAGATTGGAGGTTTTGAAAGTGACTACCCTAATCGTAGCATTCTCGATTTCTCGAGAAAATTAACGTCAAAATTACGTTTTGACGTCATTTCCGGTCGAATTACTTGAGTTTCGTTTGGAAATCGACTATATCACCTCGATATCGTTGTTAAGAGCTTTCTACTGGTATAAGTGGTTTTCGGGTTTTATATTGACTTAAATATTTCGTCAAACTTTAGGGGTCATTGGATTTTGCCTGTGACGTCATTTTTTGAGTCCTAAGAATTTTCCCAGGCCTTAGCAAAGAACCTCCCTCGTGAGAAACTCTTTTATAAATACTTCAATCTTTGAAATGAACCAGGTTTGGTTACAGTTTGGTCACGGTCACGGGCCCTAAGGGTTTGCCCCGCTACTATTAGGCAAGCATAACCCCCTGTAACTCTCTGTTACATGTTTCTTACCGAGTTTAAATTCAAAATTAACTTTAAACTCATTTCTTTTCTTCACCAGGAAAAATGTGTACAATATTGGCCGTCACCTGGCACGACCACTCAAAGCGTATACGGTGATATCACGGTCACGTTCGAGTCAGAGGAACATAGAGATGGATATACAGTTATCAGCCTCAACATCTCACATAAGGCAATACATGTTTTTTTTTATAAGCAAGTGTATGCCCCTTGGTCAGGCTCGAGTATGCTTAAGCCTTCAAAGCATCCAGACGTAGAATATGCTTATTATATGCTTAAGAATTATTATGCTTTTGATTCACCCAACCAAAGTTTTTAGTAAAATCTTTAAAATTTTGTTAATATTCGATTCAAAAAGCATTTAAATTTTTGAGCAGTGGAATGTGGCTAGCCGTGGAATGTCTTTTTTTACTTGACCACTTGCAAACCTTTTTGAATAGAAAGAGATTGACTACTTGAAAAATATTTCAGGCTAGCGTATATGCTTATGTTATGCTTAGGAAATCTGCAAATCTGAGCCTTCATATGCTTATAAGCGTTATGCTTATAAAAAAAAACATGTAATCATGTTATTTCATCATTCTAATGATTGTTTTCTGACCTATCATAATAAAAGCTTTAAGAAAAGGGTGAGTGAGAAATTTCTCATTGCTCCTCTAGAACCACGGGTGACCCACGAAAAAGTTCAGACGTTTCTCGACGTCTTGAGGCCGAACAGTTAGGATATCTACTTTTTCTAAATATCAAAACTCCAAGCACTTTGGGACATTTGTTCGGCCTCAAGATGTCGGGAAACGTCTGAAACCTTTTCGTGGGTCACCCGGTACTACAGTACCAGTTCTTTGCCTGTTTTAACAAAACTTCCTTTTTTTTCTTTTTTTTTGAAAATCCGAGTGATTCGAAAAGATGTCAGATGAGAAGCCAATCAAAGCGAAATCGAAACCAATTGAAAGACAGGAATTTAGCTTATAAATTGATAAACATATCTTTATCTTTACAGGGTCAGGATGAACACCGTAAAATTTTACACTACTGGTTCACAGCATGGCCTGATCACCATGTCCCTAAATCTTGTACACAAGTTGTTTCCCTTGCTGAAGAAGTGATCGAATCTCACCAACATACTGGACTTCCAATTGTGGTCCATTGCAGCGCTGGTCGCGGCAGGACGGGATGTTTTATCGCCATATTCAATGGTATTGTTCAAATCAATGTAAGTGTACGGTCAATAAAACAATGATTTTGTTTATGTAAAATTTTGAAATTGGAAGATTAGGGTGTTGGGAGATTTCTATAAACACGATCATTGACAAACTTGTGAGCTTTTATCATACATGTAATATGGGTGTTATATGATACGATAATTGTTACGGGATAATATTATTTTAAATTAAGTATTATATAATATTTTCTGTCTGAATTAGCACCGTCTCTCATACCAGAGTATAACAAGCTTCAGACTAAACCAATGGTATTCTAACTTTTGCTTTAAACAGGGGCTCTAGGCTGATCTAGGGGTAGGAAAGTTTACTGTCAATTTAAAGGAGTCAGGTTTCTTGATGAAGTTAGCGCGTCATGACATGTAAACATTTTCATTTGTTCGTGTTTTCAGGAAGATAATCGAGTGGACATTTTAAAGATTGTCAGCCAAATGAGAATACAAAGGTAGGAACGGTTTCCCTGCGAATGAATGCGGCTATTATATTTTGATTTTCCCGACATGTTTCGGACTCGGTCCGTTCTCAAGTGAAGTACAAGTACATTTGTACAATTATGAACTTCTGTCATGTTCTTGTTTGTGTTGACCAATTGATTTTGGACATTGTTCATTTATGATTGAAAATATTTGAAAAAATCAAATTTGTAGACATTTTTTAAAAAGACTGTGCAAGCACCAAAGCGTGTTTTTGTATGCTTATTACTTCCATCAAGTGACATATGTTTGTAAATGGATTTAAAAACAATGTTTGTTTAGAATACTCATGTTATTTTTGCTGTAATAAGGTGCCTCACTCGCCATTTTTAAAGAGCTATCAAAAATACTTCGAGTTCTTTTCTGTTTACTCACGAAACAGTTTTAAGAATGAGTATGCATGGTTCCCGTTTCTGAGTCCTAGACCCTGATTGAAAACTTCTTTCGAGGTACTTTTGTTAACTGATGAAATACATCGTCAAAAATAAAATAAATACTTTAAAAAACCCGTCTCTGCACATCCTCGATTTTCCGATTTTCCGATTTTGAATAACCTCTTTAATTTCTCAAACATTTTCTTTGAACATCGTTTTTATAGAGGCGGCATGGTTGCGAAAGACCATCAATACAAGTTTATATACAACGCATTACACGAATATTGGTCAAAGAAACTACAATTGTCACCGACATTGAGTCGTTTCTCTTTGGACGACGACATGACGGAACTTTCTGACCCTGACGAAGATGTTGACGGTGATTACAGCTACACACTTCATCATGCATTTTCGTTCGCTGAATAACCGCCTCTGGTATGATTCTCTCTAAACAATTATTTTTTGTCTAACTTTGTTTGCGATCGTTCCAAATGCAACTGGGCTTTACTGGTCGATTTCAAAGCATGGTTGTTTTCATACGTGTCACTGTTAAATACTACTGATCAACAGACCACAACAAAGGTCCAAATTCAAATGATGGTTGTATTGTCTCGGCTGGTTTTAATCAATTTGCTCGGGCTTCTGATGCCAATATGCCAAAATATTACATGCTTCGCAATCGTTCGGTAAATTATTCATTTGTTATCTCAACGTGAAACGAAGGATTTATTAATTAAATGGCGGCTTTTTTGGGCCGATTATCAATAAAGATTTATGGTTCAGCTGGGCTGATTCAATGGTATTATATTATTATTATTTAAAATTAAAATTCGAGTTGTTATCTCGACCCCTGTTCATATAGTATAATTTAACAATTATATAATTTGTAGAATAGGTAGTCTGATAGACAAAAGCTTATATTTAGGTATTCCAATTATGAATTCCATTTTTTCCGATTTTGTAAATAGGTTGTTTCCCCGATTATTTTGTTACGTCTAGGTATAGTTTCCCCCTTCGAAGTTATGGTGAATTTTTAAAGTAATTCTAAAGTTGAAACGTAAGAAAACAGCTCACGCTTTCTTTTGAGCCCTAAGTTTATTCTTGACTTTAAGTGTATTGGCTTGTATTAAGACTTTATCTAAACAACTTATTTGGCTTATACCTACTAGCTTTCTGAAACCATCGACTTTTCTAAAATGTTAATAAGTCAATAAGTTAGTCATATGGGAAACATTCATAAATGAATAGGATCGTATTGAATAAGTAGTTCAAAATGGGCACTTCAAAACCCATCTAAGCAACGACGTTCGTTTTTTGACGTTAATTTAACGTTATATAGACGTTATTGTCGTTAGATGGACGTCGAGACAACGTTGTAGAACCAGCAGTGTAGACGTGTAGCAGCCAATATAAACGAGGTAATTATCATTTTAGATGTGGTCAGGAAAATATTTTCTTTTTCAAAGGAGACAGTACAGGAACCAGCAATTTCTCTTATTATTGAAAATGTTTATTTATTTAAAGGTCTTTGAGATTTGTTATGGTGGTACAACTTTGTCTTGACGTAACAAGTCATGTTCAAAAGTGACAACTAAGTGTGAAAACATTTTCATATGGTATTTTTGAGGTCGAAGTGCAGGTTGTACTGCACTCAGCACGCAAAGAATTCATTTCTCTCGATCGATTCATTTTGAATGAGGTGAGCTTTGTAAACAAAATTAAGATTTGTAAGATGGTTTTTTTACAGTGAACTTCTCAATTTATTGAACACCTTTGTAGAGTGAAAGGGATGTCCGTTAATTGGGAGAGTCCGGCTTTAAAAAAGACTTGTTTTGTTTGGATCAAGAAAACTGTGACTGCTGATTACCTCTGTCTATTTGGATTTATATTACATCTCCTTCTTATTTTTATGTCTGTTTCGTTCAGTGCAGATCTATATGAAGTAAAAGGTAGAATTTTTTTTGAGTTAGTGTTTCAGCATGTTTTGAAATTTTCTTTATATGCGCACCTTTTACTAAATTTTCTTGTTCCTTTTTTTTCGCGTACAGACATAAAATTGGAAAGGGATTAAAACTTGAAAATTTGTGAAAAATTATTGAATTATGGATTATAATTTATTGTTTATTTGTTTATTTATTTATTTATTTATATTCGTGGTGGTAAAATGTTTTTTATTTATAAATGTTTTTCTGCTATGTATGATAAAGCTGAAGAAGTGAATTTTAAAAGTTCAAAAAAAGCATTTTCTGAAAATTCTTAAGGGCTACATACACTACACAATATATTGTCAGGCAATATATTGATGATATATTGCTGAATGTCGACAATATATTGAAAAGGTGTCCGCAATATATTGTCAGCTCGATTTGCAATATTCCAACAATAAAGGGGGATTGTTTACAGAAAGAAAATTCCTTTTTATAATAGAGTACCAGTTGTTTACTTCGTACATTACGGTCCGCAAACCATATTGTCGAATATTGTTCGTCAATATATTGTGTAGTCTAAGTAGCCCTTTGAAATCTTCACTTTTCACTTCATATTCTACGTACATAGCAGAAAAAAATCAAAAAACGACTAAAAATATTTCATGGAAATTTTTGCACATATACGAATGAGATAAAAATTAAAAATATTATGGTGAAAATGAAAAATATATAAATATTGAATGAATGAAAAACATTAAGTGTTATTTTCGTGTCTAAACTTTGAAGATTTCTTAGATGATAACTGTTTCCAAAAATTGTTCAAAATTTTTGGAATTGGACACCAGGTATCAGGAAAATTAAGTTACACTGTGTGACTTTTGCACGTTACAAGATTTCTGTCAGAGTTTCGTGTGCGTAAATAATAATTATGATCATATTTTGTCAGATTAGCTGGTCATTTGAATTCTTTTCACTGCGGAAAATATTTCTCAAAACGTTTCTAAAATCAATATTATTTTGACCGTACATTGGGAAAGAAGAAAGAAGAAAGAACTCTCTCATTTAAAATCTGAAATTTATTCTTGTCCGCGACATTTTGTCACCAGAGTTATGGGATATAAGTAACTTTTATACAATTCATTTATGCTTGTGTTCAACTGTTCACATTGTTTTAGGCTCGATTAGATCAAGAGTGAGGGGACTCTCTGAATCTCTCCTGAAAGTTCCTGGGTTATTCTAACCCATTCAATCTAAGGAAGTGCAATAATACTCAACAACGTTGTGTTTAGGTTTGTTTTGATTCCTATGGGAACAGGTTTCCGTATGGAACATTAGCATAATTGTATCATTACACGAAAAACCATAATTATCATTAACTAATTGCCTTGGATTAGCAATTTCTTTTCCTTTTAGAACTACCAGCAGTAACACTGTCAAGCACTATTCTTCTCTCTTTTCAATTCATTTCAAGATATCTTTAATAGTGAGGTAAAATGTGTGTCGTTTTGGAGTTCTTATTATACAGTTGAGTCTTCATAACTGGACTTAACTGCAAAGAGACCTCAGAACTTTTTCGAGTTAAGGAGACATTCGAGTTAACAGAGACTGCTGTATTACAAAGCGAGTCCTGCAACGATTTTACGGAGTGTTTTGTTGACGACGTTATAAAATTACGTCCCCGAAAATAACGTGTTTGTGGTGAAGGCGCTTGAAAATTAAGCATCTGAGAAAAATAATTAAATTTGTATCACTTTAGAGCTTCAGCGTGGCGTGCAGAAAATAACGAAGATCTGTTCTCAGGTTACAGTATGGCTGAACTATTAAACATACATACATTCTAAAGACTATTCTTTTTCAGTTTTAGAAGCAATAACATATCTCACTGTATGCAACCTTTTGTTCCTGCTTGCGATTCCTATCATCTACATGGCGACGAAGAACTACCTACAACAACTTTTATGTTGTAGCTCCCATCAAAGTGACTACGAAAATATTAATGGAGATTCATTCAGCTCAGATCTGTCTGATTCGTTCGATACCTTTGATGACATTTTCAACCCACCGCCTGAAACGCCACCTAAAGAGCCATCCACTTTCACTTTCGAAAGTAAAGGATATTATTACAGTAGACAAGCACAACTTGGTTCGAAGTTTGTTCTTTTGGGTATGATGCCTGATGATGAGGCTACAAAAGGCAAAATAACAACAGATGTATCTTATTCGTTTCTAGAAGAGAAAAAACCAGGCATTCAAATCAACATCAGTAACTTAACATTCTTAGATCAACATGATCACACCACAACAGATAAAAGCATGTACAAATTTAAAATCAAAATCGTCAACCATGATTCAATTAACCCTGATGATCCACTCAATACAGTTTGCCATCTTGAAAGTGATTTTATTCCCTATAATGATATCCAAAAACACGTCTTCAAAATCTATAGTTACGATGCTACAGAAATATTCGACAATTTAGAACTGAAATTGAGAGTGTATTATAAAAGAACATTGAATAGTGAACAGTTTTATCTCGGTGACGGTAAATTGAAACTGGTTCATAAAGACGATAATGGAAATGTGGTGAAAGAGAAAATGACTCTGCGTAAAGACTGGAAACGACAGATATCTGCTTAAATCTTATTGAACAGACCTTTTACCCATTTTTACCAAACTTGTATCCAGTCCAATAGCTCACTTTTTGATAATTCCGATAACGCTCACCAAATTGTATCACGTCCATCAGTAAAATCAAAAAGTAGTGCAAGTGGCTCTGGGTACGAGTTTTGCAAGCTATGACATTTCATTCTTCACAAACACAACTAGCAGCTGAAGTCTTTCATTTCTGATAGATAGCGCTCACGATTATATCACATCTATCGGTAAAATCAAGAAGTAGTACAAGTTGCTCTGGGTACGAGATTGAACTTTTACTTATAGATGTAAAAAACCCTTCCAAACTGGCAAAAAATGTTGATGAAACGGTCTTAACGTTGTATGTAAGATGTATGCGTTTTGAGAATCCGTCTCACTGAAACAGAATTCGATGGTGGTGTCGACGAAATCCACACGGATTGATTTTAAACTCTTGATGAATTTTTTTTGAAGAAAATACTTATTTCGAGACAGAATTTATAATCTTATCAAAATTGTAAATATTATAATATTATAAAAAACATTTTAAGGCAAACTATTATATACAAGTTTTAATGCTAAAAATTCAACATATAGTCCTGAAAGGTTTTTCATTTCCCAATATCAGTAAACCTGAGTAAACAGAGCACTAGGCTTTGCTTTGTTATGAAAGCATGTCGAGGACAACCCTGTCACAGCCCCGGTGAGAATTTTTCTCGAAGTTGGGATGAAAACTTTTATCGAAATATCAATGGGGAAATCCTTTCTCAGGTTGGGAAATCCAGTGGGAATGGTTTTGGAGTACAATTTTTTCCCTTGAATTATCAATGAGGATGTGGCCATATCTTACTGTTGGGCTGCGATCTGTGAGACAGGGGTGTTCAATGATATCAATTTATAACCATATTCTATACTTGTGTAATTGGCCACTCTTGCTTTGTATTGAATCTTGACAAGTTCTTAAATATATTTGCTTTTCCCTCAAAAACATTAAATTTTTATCATTTGATTTTTCGAAGGATATGATTCCCTGCATACTTTTTGAAAAATGAACCTCTTTCCAAAAATTCTCAACATCACTCATTCAAATTTTCTGTGGAAAAAACCATCGACCTCATTCACAGACGACTGGCAAATTTATTTTAACCACAATCGAAAGAGTCAGAGCATTGACCTCGACTTTCATAATCTTTTTCAAAACACTATATGAATGCTCCTTTTCAGTAAACTTTAATTCAGCATTGTCATTTCTCCAACGTTGACATGACCAAGATGTTTATGTCCATACCAATCAGTGTTTTGTTGAATGTCTACTCGTTTAGTTTTAGTGTTCAGTTCATATCGATTGAGGTTCGTTGCTTGTTGTCTTATTTCTTCAATAGTGGTATCTTTGAGTTCGGATGAGGGTGCAATTTCATCGTAATTGTGGTGGTCATCGCCAGGATAAGTCACCTGAATGTAAAATGTTAGTTAAAGCTCAAGAAGGTGCCATTTACAAAGTGAATTCATTCCAATGAGTATGTCAATGCAATGGCATTTGACACCATTTGCTCCCACCCTTTCATGAAGCTTTTTGCGCAAGGCTAGTATTTCCCCTCAATTATTCCAACCCAACGGTGGCCGTTCTGACCAATCAGAGATTATACTATGATTAGGGTTGGGAAATGTTCATCTTAGTAAGAGAAGTTAGGAAGTTAAAAATACGTGATTCTGACATCGAGAAAGAAAAACACAGCAATAAAAATTCTTACAATGAATCCATCTTTGAGAATAGTTTTATGTGGGCACCACATGCCGATACCTTCTTTTTCACGTTCTAAAGCAAACGTCATCAGTTCTTCTATCGTTGGGTACCTGAACCGAAAATAAATCAATAAAATGGAAATTGGAAGATCAACAAACCCAAAAACATACAACAGTAGCGTAGACAGGAGGGGTGCAAAGTTTGTGTAGGAGAGCAGATTTTTATGACACTGTAATTATCTATATGTAATATAAAAAGATAATTGCTGTGTCATAAAAATCTGCTCTCCCACACAAATTTTGCACCCCTCCCCCTTGTCTACGCTACTGTACAATGGAGTTCATCAACTCAAGCCTTCCTTGTTTGTTTGTTACTCTCGGGTACCTAATAGACGGGAATTAATAATATTTGGAATAAGCTGGGTGGGTGGAAAAATTCTCAAAACTTAATGAGCAGAAGGGGCTGGAATTAAAATGTCCTGGATTTTTGAAAAATATTAGGTACCCGAAAGTAGATGGACTTCTTTTGCCCAGGCTTATTCTAATTGTGAATCAAAGTGGTACATTGGCTTCTTTTGTCGTCAAAAACGCGATGACTCCTTTCAAAATGTATTTAAATCAAATTTTCGACTTCCAACTTTTTGTCCATTTTTTTGCTTACTACTCCTAACAATTAGAATAGACAGGGCGCAAAAAGTCGGCTAACGAAAACAAGTGATCTGGCCCCTCTTTTGTCAACCAGTCTCTATGACTCACAATTTCCATAACTTAAATAAATTGACGAAAAGCATAAGTCGGTGTTTTTTTAGAATGTACCTGAATGACAATTCAGAGATCTTTAAAATCATCTTTTTCGCGATATCTTCTCCAATTTTAGGAATTTTTGGACCTTATTTTCAGTAATGACGTATTTTTTCACGAGGATTCCAATGATGTTTCGGAGTAATTTGGGATGAAATATTCCAGAAAATCAAGATTTTCTGATTTTTACTATAGCAATTTTTTAAAACGGTTTTATTATCTAAACCCTTCAGAAACCTATTGTTGATATCAGAAATTTTCAAATTTAAATTTAAGGAGTAGAAAAGGATGAAGAATTCCACAATTTTCGATTTCGGGTGACATAAAAAGTGGAATATTTCATCCTATGTCACTCTTTTGGTGAATATATCAGAATATATTGCTATTTTCTGAAAGATACACTCTTTACTATTAAACTCATGTAATTTTCAAAATAATATCCGTTATTTTTTAAAACATTTTGTTGGACAACCCGTTTATCAATATTTTTATAATATCTCATCCTTTTCTACTCATTTCATCATTTTGTTTACATTTTCTAATAATTTACATGGGACACCATTTGAGAGTATAATTTTAAGACGGAATCTGTTATAGATGAAGGATAATTAACTGTGGAATTGTTCATCCATCCGCACAGAAGAAAGCTCTCATCCTAGATTACTCCTAATTTTGTCCTTAAACTGTAGAAATAAGAAAGGTTGCCTTAAACAGGAGATACCCAAAAAAAGACAAGTTGGTACATTCTAAAAAAAACACCGACATAAAAAGTAGTGAAGTAAAAAATCTTACATTTTCATTCGGTTTAACTCATAAAGTTGCGGTAGTTGTAAAGACATTTCTTTATTGGAAAATTTTTCTAAAGCAGTGCTCGGTTTAAACCAATCAGAATCGACTATTTCATAATTGTCGTCGTATTGTTGTATCTTTTCACTCAAATGCGAGACGTAAAATTTAGCGTTAAATCGCTTTTTACGGAAGGTTGGAGTCAACCAATTTGACCATTCAATGAGAGAACTAACGTTCGGTATCAGATTTGTTTTTCTAGAAAAGAAATGAATTTCATAGCTCAAAGTCCAAAAATTGAAAATTCCCCTTTTCATAAAAACGCTAGTGCAACTTATCGCATCATTTGTCAAAATATATCGTGTAAAAGCCGTGGCTCTTCTATTATTCTCGAGTACCTAAGAAAGGCCATTCCAATAATTCATAAGAAAAATTTTTCCACAGGGGGCATTCTTTCCCAAACCCGTGATAGTTAATTGCCATTAAAAGGTTTTTTTTTTGTTTTCTTAAAAAATTTCTTCTTTTACCCTACATTTTTCTATATTAGTTCATCTTTTAAAACATTTAAAACATACAGGACAATCTTTATTTCGATGTTAGGTACATTAAGGGGAGAAATTTTGGCGGAAAGAAAATTTGGCAAAATCTTCAAAATTAAGTTCCCGCCAAATTTAATTTTTCCAGCCATCTGCCAAAGTTTAATTATTCTATTCATCCCCAAATGTGTGCTATTCCAGGCCTGGTTTTAAAATAGGTTTTTACTTATTTCAATAGGGTTTTTTTGTCTAAAATATATTTTACTCCACCAAAGAAAATTGCCGTCAAATTTAATTTTTCAAGCCATCCGCAAAATTAATCCCCTCAGAAAAAAGTTTTTCTGCCACATGCCAAATTAAATTTCCGCAAAAATTTCTTCCCTTAGGAGTACTTCACTATTTCAAGTCTCACGGAAAAAAATTTTTCGAACCAAATTAGTTTAAAGGATGATTAGTTTATGAATCTTTTTAGCTATGTTAGGTATCATTCTTCACAAATGGTCAAACTGGCTCACTCCATCAGTCTCCTAACATGTTAACAAAGAGACAATTTGGTCATCAACCCTTCAATTAAAAGTGTGAACAAACCATTTCATTCTTTGAGTTTCAAGTAGCTGTGGTGGAAATAAAAAACCAATATGGTCATTCACAATTTCTTTAGGAGAAGCCCAAACTGTTCGAGTTAATTCCTTCTTATCATGCAAATCTTCGGTCATAAGACCATCATGGGAGGTCTCACAACAACATAAGTAAAACATGGTGTCGAAACGATATCGATCAAACGAAGGAGTGAGCCACGAAGACCATTCAATAAGGTTCCCAATACCTGGTGATAGTTTTAGTGAGCTGGAAATTGAAAAATTTTGAAAAACCATGGATAATTTTTTCCCTTGTGTGATTCAAATAGAATTGATTAAAAATAGCAAAGGAAATTCTCTGGCTACCTTTTTGAACTAAAACATTTCATGAAAGGATTTAGAAAATTGTCCATAGTTCTAAAGCGAATTTTTGAGACGTGTGTTTGTGTATGCCAGTCTGACTTTCTTCTTTTTAAAATGCTTTACAATTTTAGATATCGTCGTTTTGCTTAAGATTCCACTTCTCGCAGTGTGAGTATCCTGACTTCCCGGGATTTTCCGATATTTTTTCAGAGATAACCGGCATAAAATTGGAAAGGGTTTTTTCTCAAGGTACGTAAAATCACGTCTTCGCTTACGAAATTGCCTAACTTTTCGAAGCTCATTTTTCAACTACCCCGGAGTCCTGGTCTTTTTCCGATAGAAAAGTGGCAGTGAAATCTTAATACGCGAAGAGGAATCTTATACAAACCCACGGTATAATTTCTATATCTGTACCTCGAGTTATATTGAGTGACCCAGTCATAGAGA